>NW_012119598.1:511292-519063 GCF_000951035.1 Colobus angolensis palliatus
GTGTAGCTCAGGATGGTCTCGATCTCCTGACCTCGTGATCCACCCGTCTCGGCCTCCCAAAGTGCTGGCATTACAGGCTTGAGCCACCGCGCCCGGCCAATTAATTTTTCTTTATCTTTTGGTTTATTTCTATTGCTATGTCTGAGATTTGTTTGTATTTTATCCTACAACAGGTAATCTGTTATTAATCTCATTCAGTGTATGTTTTCATTCTGACCTTATAGTTTTTTATTTCAAGAAATTTCATTTGGGTCTTTTTTTACATCTTTCATGTCTCTACTTGGTTAATCTTTTTTCTAGCTTCTTAATCATATGGGATACAGTCATAATCGTCTTAATGACCTCTTCTACTAATTCTGCCTTCTGAGTTGTTTTTGGCTTAGTTTTCATTCTTTTTCTCCTCATTATGGGTGATATTTTTCTACTTCTGTGCATGCCTGGTAATTTTTGCCAGACATTGTGAATTTTGCCTGCTAGATTTAAAAAATCTTATAAATATTCTTGAGTTTTGTTCTGTGATGCAGACAAGTTACTTGATAACAACTTTACCCTTTTGATTTTTGCTCTTAAGCATTGTTAGACACCACAAAAATAGAATTTAATCTAGGCCAAATTTTGCCCCAATACTGACTCACAATCTTTGAGTACTCTACCCAATGTCCCGTGAATTATGAGGCTTCCACTCTGGCTGGTGGGAACGGGCACTATTCCTAGACCACTATTCCAAGCTTCCTAAATCTTGGCCAGAATAAGTTCAATAATTTATTTAGAAAGATGTATTAAGCACCTTCATGTTAATAGCACCAAGGATGGTTCCCTCTATCCTTTTAAGTGGTTCTTTTCCCAGCATTATGTACCTTCTTCATACATAGAAACCAATCAGGAGTTAGCTGAAACTTCTGCAGATCTCCAGAATTCTCTCAGTAAAACCTCTCTCATCTCTAGTACTCTGCTGGGAACTCTAGCCACCCTGTGAACTCTGACTCTCTTGGCCTTTTAAAATTCTCTCCTTAACTCAGGGAGACCTCTGATTTCTACTGGGGTTCCCTCTGTCTGCACTGCAGTCTGGAAATTCTTCCTGGGCAGTAAGGTGGAGCAATCAGAGGGTTGCTTGAATTGTTTCCTGATTCTCAGAGATCACTGGCCTTTGTTGCTTAATACTCAATATCTTTTGAAGTATTATTTAATTTACTTTTCTAATTGTTTCAAACCCCCTAAAAATGTATATTCAATCCTTGTTACTCCATCTTGGCTGGATCCACAAGTCCTCTGTCTTCCATTTTTTTAAAAAAGGTTTTAAAAATAAGAACAAATATCTTTTATATTTACTCACATATTTCCTATTTCTTGCACTCTTCATTTTTTGTGTACATTTGAGTTTCTATCTAGCATCATTTTCCTTCAGTCTAAGGAAACTCTTTAAATAATTTCTGGTAGTTCTAGTATTCTGGCAATGAATTAGCTTGTTTGTATGAAAAATGTCCTTATTTTATCTCTACTTTTTAAGAATGTTTCTACTGGATGTAGAGTTCTAGGTTGGCATTTTTAAAAATTTCAGCATGTTAAATGTCATTCCTTTACCTTCTGGCTTGCACTTTTTCTGACAAAAATTCTGTATTAATTCTAATTTTTGTTCTCTTATATACAATGTACCTTCGTAGTTTCTTTAAAATGTTCCCTTTCTCAGTTTTTTCAACAATTAGATTATAATGTTCTTTGATGTGATTTTTTTTATTGTTGCTGTCTCTAAGAGAACATGTTTAATTTTCTGTTCTCCTGGCATAGGTCTATACACAGTTGCCATCTATATTAAGTTTACTGAATGGCAGAGGAAAAGCATCCTGAACAGGGATTCAGAAGACCTTGGTTTTGGTCCTGGTTTTGTCTTTGCGTGCGTGCCTCGGGCAACTCCCTTCACTTCCCTGAGATTTTGTCTCATCCTCTGTAAAAGAATGTTAGGAACAAAAGATCAGCAAGCTCTCTTTTAACTTTAAATCTGAAGCTTCCTGAACCTTGGCCAGAATAAATTCATTAATTTATTTAGAAACATTTATCAAGCACCTTCATGTTAAGCACTGATATGGTTTGGCTGTGTCCCCACCCAAATCTCATCTTGAATTGTAGCTCCTGTAATTCCCATGTGTCGTAGGAGGGATCCGATGGGAGGTAATTGAATCATGAGGGATGGGTGTTCTCATGATAGTGAGTAAGTCTCACAAGATCTGGTGGTTTTATAAAGGGGAGTTCCCCTGCCCAAGTGCTTTCTTGCCTGCCGCCATGTAAGACATGCCTTTTGCCTTCCACCACGACTGTGAGGCCCAGCCACATGGAACTGTGAGTCCGTTGAGCCTTTTTTTCTTTTTACATCACCGAGATTTGGGTATGTCTTTATCGGCAGCATGAAAATGGACTAACAAAAGAACCTTCCCAGTGGCTGAAATACAAAGAGACCCAAGATAGCATCCTAAACCTCAGGGAACCATGTTATTGGATGGCACCAACATTAAAAATACCTGATATTCAACATCTTTTGAAGTGTTATTTGATTTACTTTTCTAGTTATAAAAGTGGGTTGGTGGAAGAAGCAAGGAGGCATCCACTGATGCCTCCCACGCCTTACTAAGGGGAATCCCTCAGATCTATCTTTGCCTTTTTCTGCTGTAAATGGTGGATGGCTGGGCCTCCATCAGTGACTTCCCAGAATGCTGTGAGTATCCAGTGAGAGAACAGATCCCCAGGCACGTCCAGACACAAAGGCATCCCACAGCAAGACATGAGGGGAGTGGGTTTGGCCAGGATGCTTGGTTCACCAAGCCCAATCCTCTCTGAATATGCCTATAGAACAGCACCATTTCAGGCTGTCTTTCTGGAGCCTCAGCCTGACAAAGGGAGCCTCTGCAGCCCAGAGGGGAGCTCTATTAGCCACGTCAGGCAGCTGTAACAAAATAGTACAGACTCTGTGGCAGACACAACAGAAATTTGCATCCTCACTTTTCTGGAGGCTGAAAGTCTGAAATCAAGATGTTGGCAATTTTCTCCTGAGGCCTCTCTCCTTGCCTGGTAAATGGCTGCTGCTGTAACTGAATGTTTGTGTCTCTCCCAAAACTCATGTGTTTAGGGGGAGTTTCTTCCTTCTTTTTGTTTTGTTTTCAGACAAAATCTCACTCTGTCACCCAGGCTGGAGTACAGTGGTGTGACCATGGCTCACTGCAACCTCTGCCTGCTGGGTTCCAGTGATTCTCCTGCCTCAGCCTCCCAAAGAGCTGTGACTACAGGCCCCCGCCACCACACCCAGCTAATTTTTTTGTATTTTTAGTAAAGATGGGGTTTCACCATGTTGGGCAGGCTGGTCTTGAACTCCTGACCTTAAGTGATCTGCCTGCCTCGGCCTTCCAAAGTGCTGGGATTACAGGTGTGAGCCACTGTGCCCAACCTGTTCCTTTGTTTTATAGACAGGGGGTCTAACTCTTGCTCTGTCACCTGGAATGGAGTACAGTGGTATGCTCATAGCTCACTGAATTCTCAAATTCCTGGGCTCAAACAATCTTCCCACCTCAGTTGGGACTGCAGATGCACTCCACCATCCCCGGCTAAGTTTTTTAAATATTTTTTTAGAGATAGGGCCTCACTATGTTGCCCAGGCTGGTCTCAAACTCCTGGCTTCAAGTGATCCTCCTGCCTCAGCTACCTGAGTTGCTGGGCTTACAAGCAGAATCCACCAAGCCCAGTTCTCAAAATTCATGAATTGAAATCTAATCCAGAAGAGATCAGGAGATGAAGCCTTTGAGAGGTGATTCGGTCATGACAGTGGAGCCCTAATGAATGGGATTTGTGTTCTTATAAAAGAGGCCAAGGGAGCTCATCACCCTTCCACCATATGAGGACAGCAAGAAGGCTCTGTCTGTGAACCAGAAAGTAGGGCCTCACCAGACACTGAGTCTGCCAGCACCTTGATCTTGACTTCCCAGACTCTAGGACCCCGAGAAACAAATTTCTGTTGTTTATAGTATATTTTTAGTAGAGACGGGGTTTCACCATGTTAGCCAGGCTGGTCTTGAACTCCTGACCTCAAGTGATCTGCCTGCCTTGGCCTCCCAAAGTGCTGGGATTACAGGCCTAATATTATCCAGTTCATGCTATTTTGTTAAAGCAGCCTGGACAGACTGAGACAGTCCCCTCCTGCTGTGTCATCACAGGGTCTTTCCTCTGAGCATGCGCACCCCTGGCATCTTTCTGTGTGTCTTCATCTGCTCTACTTATAAAGACACTAATCAGACTGGAGCAGGGCCTACCTTAACTACCTAATTTTAACTTAATCATCTCTTTAAAGGCCTTTTTCTCCAAATACAGTCCCATTCTGAGGGACTGGGGGTTAAGACTTCAACATAGAAATTTGAGGAGCACAGGCCAGACATGGTGGCTCACGCCTGTAATCCCAGCACTTTGGGAGGCTAAAGGAGGCAGATCACTTGAGGTCAGGAGTTTGAGGCCAACCTGGCCAACATGGTGAAACCCTGTCTCTACTAAAAATACAAAAAATTAGCCGGGTGTGATGGCAGGCGCCTGTAGTCCCAGCTACTCGGGAGGCTGAGGCAGGAGAATGGCCTCAACCGGGAGGCGGAGCTTGCAGTGAGCTGAGATCTGGCCACTGCACTCCAGCCCGGGCGACAGAGCGAGACTCTGTCTCAAAAAAAAAGAAAAGAAAAGAAAAAAAAGTGAAATTTTCTCATTTATGTATATGAATATATGAGGAATATTGGTATTTAGTTTTCTCTTTTGTAACGTCATTGTCTGGTCTTGGAATGAGGGTAATACAGACCCCACAGCATGAGGGCAAGTAGTCCCTCCTGTTCATTTTCCTGGAAGTGGTTGGTTATTATTTCTTTCTTAAATGTTTCCTAGAATTCACCGGTTAAGCCTTCTGGGACTGGAGTTCTCTTTGTGGGAAAAGTTTTAACTATAAATTCAATTTCTTTAATACATATAGGGCTACATTGATTATCAATACCTTCTTGAGTAAGTTTGGGGGTTTTGAGGGTTTTTTCCACTTAATCGAAGTTGCCTAATTTATTGGCACAATTTTTTGGTAATTTCCTTTATTTTTTTTTAATATCTGCAAAATCTGCAAAAAAGGCATCACCTTCCTTGTTCCTCTGTTTCTCCTGGGTAATTTGTATCTTTTCTCTCTTCCTGACCAGTCTAGCAAGAGGCTTATCGATTTTTGTCACTCTCCTCAAAAAAAATCTTTAATTTTGCTATTTTTTGTTTCCCCTTTTATTAACTTCTGTTCTAATCTTTCTTACTTTTTCTTTCTTTTCTGCTTACCTTGAGTTTTGTTTGCTCTTCTTTTTTCCGTTTCTTGAGGCAGAAAGATCATTGAGACTTGTCATCTTTTATAATATAGGTGGTTAGTGCTATAAAATGTAATCCCAGTACTGCTTTAGCTGCATCCCATAAATGTTAATATGTTGCAGTTTTATTTTCATTCAGTTCAAAATCTTCCTAGTTTCCCTTCTGATTTATTTTTCTTTGATTCATGGGATTTTAGAAGTGTGCTGTTTCATTTCCAAATATTATGGGTGTTTCTGTGTATCATCTGGTTTGGGTTTACAATTGAATTTCTTTATAATAAAAGAACTTCATGTGATTAAAATAGTTTCAGATTTATTAAGATTAGTTTTATGTCCCACCACATGTAAATGTTCCATGTGCTCCTGAAAAGAATGTGAATTCTACACTTTTTGAGGAAGTGTTATATAGATGTCAATAAAAGTTAGTTAGTTGATGGTGTTGAAGACATCTGTAGCCTGGCTGAATTTCAGTCTACTTTTCTATTAATTTTCAGAGAGTTTTAAAAATATTTTACTGAAATTGTACTTTTATCTATTTCTCTTTACAGTTCTATCAGTTTTTGCTCCACATTTTAAAGCTTTTTTATTAGATTCATGCACATATAGGATTGTCTTGACTAATCGACTGCTTGATCATTATGAAATTATTGTCTTTATTTCTGGAATTATTCTTTTCTGTGAAATCTACTTTGCTCCAGTTTTCCTTTGATAAGTGCTAATGTAGTATGTCTTTCTCCATTCTTTCACTTTTAACCTATTGCATCTTTTTATTTAATGTATGTTACTTACTAGTAGACATGATATAGTTGGATCTTACCTTATCTAGCAATCTCTACCTTTTAATTAAGGTGTTTAGATATTTAATGTGATTGTCACATTTAATGTAATTATTGGTATTGCTATTTGTGTTTATTTGTCCCATCTGTTTTCTGTTTCCTTTTCGCTCTTTTTCTGCCTTCTTTTGAGTTTTTTGATTCTATTTTAGCTCCTTTGTTGGCTTATAATGTACAACTATCGGTTGCATTCTTTTAATAATTGCTTTAGGATTTATAGCATCCATCTTTAACTTACTACCCTCTACCTTCAAATATTATAGTATTTCACATATAACTAAAGTATCTTGCAATAATACTGGGCTTCCATTTTTCTCTCCTAGCCTTTGTGCTATTGTTGTCATGTGTTTTACTTCTATATATGTTATAAACTCAAAATATGTTGGTTTTTGTGGTGGTGGTTGTTGTTTAAACAGTCAATTATTAGTGCTGTAACAGAATACCTTAAATTCAAAATTAAAAAAATACTTTAACAGTCAATTATTGTCCATGCGTGGTGGCTCATGCCTGTAATGCCAGGAGCCAAGATGAGAAGATCCCTTGAGACCAGGAGTTCAAGACCAGCCTGGGCAACATAGGGAGACCCCCATCTCTAAAAATAATTTTAAAAATTAGCTGGGCATGGTGGCATGTGTGTGTAGTTCCAGCTACTTGAGAGGTTGAAGCAGGAGGATCACCTGAGCCTGAGAAGCCAAGGGTGCAATGAGCCATGGTTGTGCCACGGTACTCCAGCCTCAGTGACAGAACAAAATCCTGTCTCAAAAACAAACAAACAAACAAACAACTGAAAACAGTCAGTTATTGTTAAAACAATTTAAACAATTTTAAAATCCAACATATGGACTCACGTAGTTAGGGCACTTTTCCAGCACCCTTTATTAATTTGTATAAATTCATATTTTCACCTAGTATCATTTTCCTTCTGCTTTAAATCTTTTAAAGACTTCCCTTATTATTTCTTGCAGTGCAATTCTGTTGGATGAGTTCCAGTAGCTATGTCTAAAAATTTATTTCACACTCTTTTTCTGAAAGATATCTGTGCTGGGTAAAAAATTCTTGGTTAACAATTTTTTTCTTTCAGAGTTTTAAAGATGTTGCTCTCCTGTCTTCTGGCTTAAATTGTTTCTAGTGAGAAGCCTGCTGTCATTATTTTATTTGTTCTTTCATACATAGTGGGTCTTTTATCTCTGGCTTCTTTTAGGAGTTTTCTCATTAGCTCTGGTTCTAAGCAATTTTATTACTATGTACCTTGGTGTAGATTTTTCTTATCTCTTGTGCTTGGAGTTCGTTGTGTGTCTTGGATCTGCAGGTGTATAGTTTTCACCATATTTTGAAAAATTTTGGTCATTATTTCTTTAATTATTTTTTGTTTCTTTTTCCTTTGGTGACTCCAGTGACATGTATATTAGGCTGCATAAAGTTATCCCACAAGTCACTGTTGCTCTATCTTTTTTTAATTAATTTTTCTTTTTTTTTTTTGGAGACGGAGTCTAGCTCTGTCGCCCAGGCTGGAGTGCAGTGGCGCGATCTCGGCTCACTGCAAGCTCCGCCTCCCGGGTTTACGCCATTCTCCTGCCTCAGCCTCCG
>NW_012119598.1:522994-532393 GCF_000951035.1 Colobus angolensis palliatus
CTCAAAAAAAAAAAAAAAAAAGAAAAGAAATTTGAGGAGCACAGTTCTGCTCATAGCAGAAGTCAAGCCTGGGGCTCCCACTACTTACCACAGTGGGGACAAGGATGAGAGGCAAGGGACAAGGTTCACTCCTGTCTGAGGGAAAAACTCTGCCCATGTGTCACAGCTGACACCAAACAAGAGAAGGAAGCCGGCAGCCTCCAGGGCAGGCCCTGTCACTCAGAATGTGTGAACAGGGCCGTTTTCCAAAATTAGCGCACTCTGCTCTATGGCGTTGCTCTAAATAGCGCCTGTTGACGCAGCCGTCAGTTTTTCTCAGACCTCTCTCTGGTGTATTTTAACCCCTTGGTGAGCACCAGCGTGCCCCTGAGGAGAGGGCTCTGGAGTGCTGTCCCCACCCCTGAGCCAAGGAGAGCCCCCTGCCCACCCGCTGGCTTCCTCTCGGATGTTCTCTGCTTGTCTCATGTGTTTCATTGTCAACACTGGCCATTACTCCCAAGAAGAGAGAGGTGGGGGTCTGGTGCACCAAACAAGACATTCTTTCAAAGAAAGACTGTTGCCATGGGAACCAGTTGTTAAATGCTTTTCTGCGCGGGAGGTGTCAAGAGCGGGGCTGCAGGTTTTGTAAGCACTGTTTGCTTTCCTCTTCAATCTGTGACAAGAACAATGAATGATCAGAGATGGGGGCAGGGAGGAAAGCACTGTCTGTTGGAAATTCGCCCTGAGAGTGGGCCCCTGGCTTAAGGGATGGTCTGTGCTCATGGAGCCTTCAGATGCAGTGCTCAGCCTTCCCAAGGCTGTTACTATGTGCTCGGCCCTGTGCAAGGTTCTGTGGGTTTGCTAAAGTTCAACATAATCTGTAGCTTTGGAGAACTAACAAGCTCTTTGGGAAAGTGGAACCAACACACACCGAATAAGAGAAATCACACAAGCCAACGTGCAATACGGATGTGTGCGGCTGCTGTCAAGATGCCCTTGTCTACGTGTGCACTCCTGCCTAGGATGGATGGAGACTCAGAATCTCATGCAGATATTCTGCATTTTTGAGGGGTCGTTTCCCTTTGCTTGGGACCAAAGCTAGCACAGCAGGCATGGGGAGGCACTGCTTAGATTCTCCTTGAGAGGGTTTGGTCCAGGCTTAATTTCCAAAATAGATAAGGAACTCAAACAACTCAACAGCAATAAAGCAATAATCCCATTAAAAATGGACAGAAGAACTGGGCATGGTGACTCACACCTGTAAATTCAGCACTTGGAAAGGCTGAGGCAGGAAGATTGCTTGAGCCCAGAAGTTTAAGACCAACCTAGGCAATATAGCAAGACTCCATCTCAAAATATCTTTTTAATTAGCCAGGTGTGGTGGCATGCACCTGCGATCTCAGATACTTGGGAGGCTGAGATAGGAGGATTGCCTGAGCCTGGGAGGTCAAAGCTGCAGTGAGCTAGGATCACAACACCACACTGTATCCTGGGTGATAGCAAGACCCCGTCTCAAGAAAAGAAGATAAAAAAATGGCCAGAGGAATGGAGTAGATATTTTTCAAAACAAGACATACAAATGGCCAACAGATATGTTTTTTAAATGCTCAACATCACTAATCATCAGGGAGATTCAAATCAAAATTATAATGAGATACTACCTCACACCTGTTAGGATGGCCATTGTCAAAAAGAAAAGTAATAACAAGTGTTGGCAAGGATGTAGAGAAAAGAGAATGCTTACACACTGCTGGTGAAAACATAAATTAGGACAGACACAAGGGAAAACAGTATGGAGATTCTCCAAAAGATTAAAAATAGAACTTCCATAAGATCCAACAATCCCACTTCTGAGTATTTATCCAAAGGAAATAAAATCAGTATGTCAAAGACATATCTGCACTCTCATGTTTATTGCAGCACTATTCACAATAGCCAAGTTATGGAATCAACCTAAATGTCCACAGGTGGATGAATGAATAAAGAAAATGCATTGTATATACACAATAGACTATGATCCAGCCTTTAAAAAGAAGGAAATCTGAGCCCAGGAGTCCTCCTGACTGTGGCATGATTTGTTTCTGGATGTACAGCCTCTGAACCTGGCTCTCCAGCCTTCCTAGAGAGTCAGCGAGCTCCCCATTTTCCGGTACTCAATTCCCTTTCTTATGAAATTATCCCAGGATGGTACCTATTGTTTTATGACTGAGAACCTGTTATAATTTGGGAATGGCCAGATGTGGTGGCTCTCGTCAATCCTAGCACTTTAAGAGTCTGAGGCAGGAGGAGCACTTAAGGTCAGAAGTTTGAGACCAACCTGGCAACATAAAGCGACCCCATCTTTACAAAAAAGAAAAAATTAGCTGGGCGTGGCGGCACATGCCTGTAGTCCCAGCTGGCAGGGAGGCTGAGTTTGAGCCCAGGAGTTTGAGGTTGCGGCAAGCTATGATAGCACCACTGCACTCCAGCCTGGACAACAGAGCGAGACTCTGCCTCAAAAACAAAAAAGACAATAACAACAACAAACATTCAGGAATGAAGGGACTTTGGATTGCAAGAAGTGAATTTTTCTCATGAGGTGGTAAGGAACTTTGAATATGAAAAGCCATTTTTAGGCCGGGCGCGGTGGCTCAAACTTGTAATCCCAGCACTTTGGGAGGTCTAGACGGGCGGATCACGAGGTCAGGAGATCGAGACCATCCTGGCTAACACGGTGAAACCCCGTCTCTACTAAAAAATACAAAAAAAAAACTAGCTGGGCGAGGTGGCAGGCGTCTGTAGTCCCAGCTACTCGGGAGGCTGAGGCTGGAGAATGGCGTGAACCCGGGAGGTGGAGCTTGCAGTGAGCTGAGATCCGGCCACTGCACTCCAGCGCGGGCAACAGAGCGGGACTCCGTCTCAAAAAAAAAAAAAAGAAAGAAAAGCCATTTTTAGAGAAAGCAAGGCCCAAAGAGCACTGTTCAAGTGCAACATTATTAATCATAGAGAAGCCTGCAGTAATGAGAATAGAAGGAGGTCTAGTAATTCATTCATTTCTAGTGAAAGTGTTCCTGGCAAGGGTCTTTGAGGAAGGAAGCATCTGAATGGCCCGATGTGTGCCTAGGGTCCTTCTTTGTTCCTGTCCTTCCCCAGCATTCTGAGCCAGAGTCCCCACCTACTTCTCCTTCTGACCCAGAGTTCACGCCTGCTTTCTTCAGAGCCTCCCAGTGAACGTGGATGGATAAAATTATATGGTTATATATTTATATGGTATATACTTTTATATTTATATGGTATATACTTTTATCCTTCTGTGCACTGAGACTCAGGGAAGTGGAGCAGTGAGATTATTCAGGGAATAAGAGAAACGTCAATTATCAATTAAATGCACAGAGGAGGAGAACTTCACCTTACTTTTGCTGGGTGGGCAGGTCTTTTCAACATACTTTTCCCCACATGCTTTATTTTATTAAGTTCCTTCATAGGAACCTCGTGGTTGCCTATTCTCTTACAACTGAATAGAGCACAGGGGAGTCATGGACGTTCTAAGGTGCAGAAAACAATTTATCTACGGGACCAGCCAGAAGCCGGGGGAATCTCACTCTGCTTTGGAGTTGTATTAGTCAGGATTCCCTAGGGACACAGAACTAATAGAATATATATACAGAGAGGTATAGATATATTACAGAAATTGACTCATGGGATTATGAAGGCTAAAAAGTCCCACAGTCTGCAACTGGCAAGCTAGAGACTCAGGAAAGCTGGTGGTGCAGCTCAGTCCAAGTTCAAAGACCTGAGAACTATGGGAGCTGATGACATAAAACCCATTCCAAGGGCAGAAGAGGAAGAGAAGAGATGCTCCAGCTCCCAGCAGTGAGGCAGAAAAGACAGGAGAGAATTCCTTCTTCTTTTTCCTTTTCTCCTATGCAGACCCTCAACAGATTTGATGGTACCCGCCTGCATTGCAGTAGGCACTCCTTCACTGAGTCTGCTGATGCAAATGCTAATCTCACCTAGAAACATCCACACACCCAGAAATAATGTTTAGTCTGGGTACCCCTTGGCTCAGTCAAGTTAACACATAAAGTAACCACTGCAGGGTCCAATAGAAGGAAGGTGCCATTTTGCAAGTAACCCTGGGCCCCGGGTAGCAACAGTTCCAGGTCACAGGCAACAAACAGTTGGCAACAAGTGGAAAGGGATGGGAATCTGAGACGAAGTAGAAGGGAAGGAGACTAATAGTTAGCTCTTTCCATGTGCCAAAGCACGGTACCAACAACTTTGCACATATTATTTCATTTATCCCTCAAACAGCCGTATGAGATGTTTCTAATTTACAGATGAGGACATCAAGATTCAGACGTCACCCACCATGGCAAATGACAGGGATAATTTTGACCCCAGATCTTGGACTTAAAGCCGATAGTCTTGCCCTACCATACTAAAGCATCCGAAAGGCAGCTGAAAACAAGGTCCTGGGAACCACAGGGGCTCCACTACAGGGCTCCAATCCTTAGCAGGTGGTGTAGAAAGATCTATTAGTCCATTTTTGCACTGCTGTAAATAAGTACCTGAGACTGGGTAATTTATAAAGAAAAGAGGTTTAATTGGCTCACAGTTCTGCAGGTTGTACAAGAAGCATGGCTGGGGAGACCTCAGGAAACTTACAATCATGGCGAAAGGCAAAGAGGAAGCAGGCACATCTGGCTAGAGCAGGAGGAAGACAGAGAGTGAAGAGGGAGGTGCCACACACTTTTAAACAGCCAGATCTCATGAGAATTCACTCACAATCACAAGAACAGCACCAAAGGGGAAATCCACCCTCATGATCCAATCACCTCCCACAAGGCCCCACCTCCAACATGGGGGATTACAATTTGACATGAGATTTGGATGGGGACAGAGACCCAAACCATATCAAAAGAGAAAGGCTGTTCTCTTACTACGGCACCAAAGCACTCAGGAGTCACCAGGGCAGGAAGTAAAGGGCTGACCATTAACAAAAACATCTTGACGGTTGAGTCGTAACAGTCGGAGCTTGAATCTTTCCAGCCTTGGATCTGAATCCATCTGTAATTTACACTTCTCCCACTCTTTGTCTTCTTTGCTGATCTGTGAATTCCTTTCGTGTTCTTCATGTCCCCAACTGGTGGTGCAGTCCCTGGTACCAGGTAAGTGCTCCATAAATGGTGGTGGAATGTGGGAATGAATGAATGAATGAACCCTTAGCTAAGGAGCAAACTGCCCCAGCTCAGGCGTGAGCTGCACTTCAGAGGCTGCTAGTCGGGCGGTGACTGAGCAGACAGGTGTCAGATAGAAACCTGGAGGAACCCAGCAGCCCCTCACTAGAATTCCTTCCTAGAATTCTTTGTCTCTCTAAGCAGGTTGACAGATATAAGTCTTTTAAAACCCCCCACTCACACATGGTTTATTAAATAAACACATGGGATTTTCCTTCTACATATTAAAAGCCTCATGGACCTAATTTCTCATTTCAGTTGCTTTTTGTAAGCAGTGTTAGAGAAGGTAGAGGGAAGGTTCTGGGATTCTCAGAAACATCCAATGCATTGTTTATCCAAGGCCACATAGAGCCTGGAATCCACATCCTCCTCCTGAGACGTTCCCATGGAAACCAGGCTTGTGCTGCGCATCCAAAGGGCAGCTTGTAGCACAGTCAGCCCTGGCTCCTGAGAGAATGTGGGGCCTCAGGTAGGAACCTGCAGACAAGGCTTCAGGAGGGAAAAGCAAAATGCCTGCCCCCTACAACCAGAACACACAGCATCCTCCTCCTCCCTCCTGCTCCCGTCTCCCTGCCGCCACCAATAATGGGAAATATGTCAGCCCTGCAGTCACTTGAGCATGGACCTCTGCTGCTCTGAGTGATTGGTCAGACTGGCATCTGCCTGCGGGGGTTAGAATGTTAATTTCACCTTGTCATGTCAGAGAAGGAAATGATACAAGGCTGAGGGGCAGAGGAGGAATTTTCCACAGGGCAATGTCTTTGATGCATTCTGTAGCGTGGACAAATAATGACCAGGTGTAACCAGGACAGGAGACACAAATGCTGCTGCTTCCACGGACAGGGACACGATGGCCACTCCGGCCATCCCCCCACTTCTCATCAGCTGGTCATGTCTGGACCAGAGCCACTGGAGTTGCTGTGTTTGCTTCCAGTGCCAGCTCCACATCCATTTCCATGTCACTTACTAGCTGTGTGACCTAGAAACTAGAGACATTGACTGACCTCCTGAGCCTCTGATTCCTGTCTGTCAAATGAGGATAATAAGATCTACCACAGAAAGTTTTTATAATTCAAAAGAGAGGTGCTCCATGGGAGGTTCCTAGCACAGTACCAGGCACGATTCAGCCAATGGCAGGGCCTGCTTCTCTTTCCATTTACTCACCGACTTCCAGTGTGTCAGAGAACTGACATTTCTTCCTAAGAAATGTCTCTCCCCAGTGACTTGGGAGGCCAAGGCAGGGGGATCGCTTGAGGTCAGCAGTTCAAGACCAGCCTGGGCAACATAGTGAGACCTCATCTCTACATAAAATAAAAGAATTAGCCAGGCATAGTAGCACACACCTATAGTCCCAGCTACTTGGAAGGCTGAGATGGAAGGACAGATTGAGCCTAGGAGTTCAAGGCTGCAGTGAGCTATGATTGCATGACTGCACTCCAGCTAGACAATGGAGCAAGATCCTGTCCAAAAAAAAAGAAAAGAAATGTCCCTCAATGCACCCCTCCGCCCCACCCCATCTCTGTCTCTGTTTGCATGCAACGTGCTGCTGCACACATTAGAATTCACTGAAAGGATTCAGGGGTATCTCATGGAATACCAGGGTGGGAAACACATTCAGGCCTCGGAAAGGACTGGAATTGGCAACTGGAAGGCCAAGGACTGAGATTATGCTCTTCACCTTACTGCGACCCAGTGGTCTCCTTGTACTGTAGCCTGCCTGTCTCTCTGCATGTCAGCCTGCCTATCTCTCTGCGCATGAGGAAGGAAAGGTCATTCCAGCCCTGACTCCACGTGGCCTCCTGACTTGTCTATGAGAGAGAATAGTCTCCGTGCCAGCCCGTTCCAGGAGGATCATCTCATTTACCCGCAATCCATGAGTTGTCCCGCCATAGTCTCTTCAACTGTGACCTGAGGCTGGTGCTAGCTGAGCCCTGCCCTTCTGCAGAAGGGATTCTCGGGAGAAGCGGGCATGAAGTGAGCAGGCACCTAAAAATATTCCTTGGTTCCCCAAAGCTGCCCTTAGTGGATTTATTCCAAAGTTTGGAGGCAGATGACTCAGCAGGAGGGTCTCAACATGCTCCCAATGTGTGTCCTGTCCTGGATGAGAGAGGCTGTGGGCTCCTGGGAGAAACAGAGGTCCCCATCTGAGCCCATCATATGGCGACCTGATCCACATGGGAGAGGAGGCTGACACGGCCAAGTCCAGGCCCTTTCCTCCTGCCAGTCAGGTGAGTAAGGTGCAGAAATTCAAACCTCACAAAAGTGTCCAGACTTTGGCATCTGAAATACCGAGAGCTTTGCTTGAGCTCTAAGTAAATGGGGATGATGTCAAATACAAGCCGGACTTCAGACACAGCTGTGTGCTGGCAGAAAGAAACATTATTTCCTTGTACTGGATCCTTTCCCAGAAAGTCAAAAACCTTTCTTTATGCCGAGTCTAATAAGATTCATCTGTGTTAGACTTATTTAGGTTTTCCGGCAATTTTTTTCTTCCATCTGCAGTATTTTGCCAGCCTCAGGAAAAGGCGACAGGGAGGATCAATCCTGTGTTGATGGCCCCATAGGAAAGTGATTTATACAGTCACCAATTCATTCGACAAATATTTATTGAGTGCCTATTATAAGTCTGACAGTGTTTTAAGTCCTGGGGATAAATGGTGAGCAAAAGCAGGTATAATCTCCAACCTCATGGAGCTCTCAGCTTAATGGTGAAAGCGGGCACTAAATGCAAGGCACATGCTGTATAAAATTGAGACTGTGACAGACGTTTCACAGGAGAAAGAGCCTGTGCTGTCATAAGGAGCTTTGTCCCCGCCAAGGAACAGCTTCCCTGCTAAGTGATGCATGAGTCCAGATATGAGGACTGAGCAGGCACTGCTAGGAATCGAGGCAAGGCTGAAGGATTCTGGCAGGAAGACACAGAGTGTGCAAAAGGTCTGTGGTGTACATCACACTTATTCCAAAATTGACCACATAGTTGGAAGTAAAGCACTCATCAGCAAATGTAAAAGAACCGAAATTATAACAAACTGTCTCTCAGACCACAGTGCAATCAAACTGGAACTCAAGAGTAAGAAACTCACTGAAAACCACTTAACTACATGGAAACTGAACAACCTGCTCCTGAATGACTACTGGGTACTTAATGAAATGAGGGCAGAAATAAAGATGTTCTTTGAAACCAATGAGAACAAAGACACAACATACCAGAATCTCTGGGACACATTTAAAGCAGTGTGCAGAGGGAAATTTATAGCACTAAATGCCCACAAGAGAAAGCAGGAAAGTGTCCACTAAAATGGACACCCTAACATCACAATTAAAAGAACTAGAGAAGCAAGAGCAAACACATTCAAAACCTACCAGAAGGCAAGAAATAACTAAGATCAGAGCAGAACTGAAGGAGATAGAGACACAAAAAACTCTTCAAAAAATCAATGAATCCAGGAGCTGTTTTTTTTTTTTTTAAAGATCAACAAAGTTGATAGACTGCTAGCAAGACTAATAAAGAAGAAAAGAGAGAAGAATCAAATAGACATATAAAAAATGATAAAGGGGATATCACCACCGATCCCACAGAAATACAAACTAACATCAGAGAATACTATGAACACCTGTACGCAAATAAACTAGAAAATCTAGAAGCAATAGATAAATTACTGGACACATATACCCTCCCAAGACTAAACCAGGAAGAAGTTGAATCCCTGAATAGATGAATAACAGGCTCTGAAATTGAGGCAATAATTAATAGCCTACCAACCAAAAAAAGTCCAGGACCAGACTGATTCACAGCCGAATTCTACCAGAGGTACAAGGAGTAACTGGTACCATTCCTTCTGAAACTATTCCAAGCAATAGAAAAAGAGAGAATCCTCCCTAATTCATTTTAAGAGGTCAACATCATCCTGATACCAAAGCCTAGAAGAGACACAACAAAAAAAGAGAATTTTAGACCAATATCCCTGATGAACATCAATGTAAAAATCCTCAGTAAAATACTGGCAAATCAAATCCAGCAGGACATCAAAAAGCTTATCCACCATGATCAAGTTGGCTTCATCTCTGGGATGCAAGTCTTGTTCAACATACACAAATCAATAAATGTAATCCATCATATAAACAGAACCAAAGACAAAAACCACATGATTATCTCAATAGATGCAGAAAAGACCTTTGACAAAATTCAACAGCCCTTCAT
>NW_012119598.1:534188-546577 GCF_000951035.1 Colobus angolensis palliatus
TTCACAATAGCAAAGACTTGGAACCAACCCAAATGTCCATCAATGATAGACTGGATTAAGAAAATGTGGCACATATACACCATGCAATACTATGCAGCCATAAAAAATGATGAGCTCATGTCCTTTGTGGGGACATGGATGAAGTTGGAAACCGTAATTCTGAGCAAACTATCGCAAGGACAGAAAACCAAACACCGCATGTTCTCACTCATAGGTGGGAATTGAAAAATGAGAACAGCTGGACACAGGGTGGGGAATATCACACACTGGGGCCTGTCGTAGGGTGGGGGCAGGGGGGAGGGATAGCATTATGAGATATACCTAACGTAAATGACGAGTTAACGGGTGCAGCACACCAACATGGCACATGTATACGTATGTAACAAACCTTCATGTTGTGCACGTGTACTCTAGAACTTAAAGTATAATTAAAAAAAAAAAAAAGATCTGTGCTGTGAGGGGACGCGGAAGGTAGGAGGAGCCAAATAAGGCCAAGTTGAGTGGAGCAGAGTGAGTGGAGGTGGTGCAGGGGCCACGCTAGGGGAGTTACCTATTCTGGAAGCAGGAGAGTGACATGAGATTTGCGAGTTGATAAGGTCACTGCCTGCTGTCCCATTTGCAGTAGTTCAGGTGAGACAAAACAGTCTGAACAATGTTGCTACTGTTTTTGGTGGTGGTGGTGGACATAGAAGAAAGTGAATGGATTTGAGAAACATCTTCAAACTACCACTGATGGTACTTGGGAAAGGGGATGAGGGAAAGGAGTGGTGGAGAGTGGATCTGAGCGCCTGGCTTGCCCATCTGGATGGTGATGGAGACAGGGGCTGCTGGAAGAGGACCAGGACTAGGGTCAAAGTCAGGAGTTTGGTTTGGAGCATGCTCACATTGAGGGAAACTCTGAGTTGTTCAAAAGGGTGATGCTGACCTTGGGTTCAGAGGACAGGTTGGGCCGGAGACAATTTCTAAGTCATCTGTAGTAGGCAGATTATAGATGCGACTGAACAAGATGGGCTTTGGAGACAGCATGGTGAGATAGGAGAGCCTAGGGCCCCCACCCTTTGAGGAAAAGCAGCATGTGGTGTCCAAGAAGAGGCAGCGAAGCCTGAAGGAACATCTCCATGGCTGGCAGTCCAGGAGACCAAGCGCTGGATCACTGAGGTCAAGGGAAAGAGACTCTCAAGAAGCGAGGCCAAGTGGTCCATAGAGTTAAATGCAGCCAAGAAGTCAAGTCCGATGAGGCTCAAGTACGCTTTGCCATTAACAATGTAAGGATCCCTGATTGATTTATCAGGGGCTGTTTGGGTGGCATGAGGAGCCGAAAGCTAGACTAAAGTTGGTTGAGAAATGTGTGGAATACAAGGAAACACACAAAAAGTGTAAGTGATGCTAATATTTTATATTTTAGTAGAGGCGGGGTTTCCCCATGTTGGCCGGGCTGGTCTTGTACTCTTGACCTCAAGTGATCTGCCTGCCTCGGCCTCCCAAAGTGCTGGGATTACAGGTGTGAGCCACTGTGCCTGGCCAATTTGGCTTAGCTTTTTACTAAATATGTACTGCTCACTAATTTTGGCCCAAAACTCTCCAATACAACTTTCAAACTCCTCTCATTATGGTCCAAGATATCTAGAAACCTGTCACATGTTTGTTTTGTTTGCTCTAGACACGCCCTGCAAGCTCCTCCTCCTGGCTGTCCTCTGGGCCTGCTTCATTCTCCTGGGAAGTCCCCTTACCTCGTTCGCGTAACATAGTCTCTGTTTTCTTCACCTTTAATTGAATAAATCTTTCATTTACTTCCTGAGGTAAGATAATGGGAGGTCCCTTTTTTTTTTTTTAACTTTGCAGGTATTGAAGTGTCTTTATTTTCCTCTCCTACTTGATTGATAGTTTGCCCGCCTATCGAATACTGTGTTTGAAATAATTTTCCTTCAGAATTTGAAGGCATTAATACTTACCAGTGTTGTTGAGAAGTCAGTTGCTTTTCTGATTCCCATATCCTTTGCTATTTGACCTGATATTTTTTCAAGAAACTTCTGGGATCTTTTCTTTAATCCCTAATGTTCACGAAGATGTGCCCTGGTATGAGTCTCTTTCTCTTCATTCATTATCCTGGGCCCAGAGTGGTTTTTTGTCATTGTTGATGGGTTTTTTATTTGTTTATTTGTTTGTTTTCTGAGACAGCGTCTTGCTCTGTGGCCCAGGCTGGAGTGTAGTGGTGCAATCTCAGTTCACTGCAGCTTTGACCTTCCAGGCTCAAGCAATCCTCCCAGCTCAGCCTCCCAAGTAGCTGGGACTACAGGCGTGCATGACCACGCCCAACTAATTTTTCCATTTTTTAGTAGAGACAGGGTTTTACCAAGCTGCCCAGGCTTGTCTCGAACTCCTGGGCTCAAGTGATCCTCCTCTCTTGTCCTCCCAAAGTGCTGGATTACAGGGGTAAGCCACCATGCCTGGTGCTATTTCTTTGATAGTTATTTCCCTGTTATTTTTCTTATTCTTTATTTGTGGAATTTCCACCAGACGCAAATTATTCTCCAGGACTAGCCCTCTCATTTTCTTATCCTTTCTATCTTTTGTTATGCTTTCTGGAAACTTCTCTAACTTTCTCTTCTAGCATTTAAAAAAATTCCTGTTGTCATATTTAAATTTCCAAAACCTCTTCTTATTTATTTTAAGTCCTCCTGGTTTTGTTCCATGAATTTGATCATTCCTTTTGTCATCTGAGGAGGTGGGTAATTTTTGATTTGTTTGTCTTTTCCTCCCAGTATTGCTTCTTTTCCCTCTGAGTCCCTTTTCTTTGTTTGTTTTGGCCTGTTTTTCATGCCGGATGCATTCTGCAAATATCCGGAAATCTTGACTTTCTGTATGTACCATTTAAGAAGGAGGCACAAAAACGCTGACTGAATGTTCTGGTGCACTGCCGAGACCTGTTGACTGATGGGCTTCACCGTGTGGAACACAGAGGGAACCCAGCCAGTGTCAGGATTTGGGGCTCTTTTTCCTCAAACGGCCCCCTTCCTCCAAAGTGAAAACCTTTACTCTCTTGCCTTGGGATGGAGCCAGGCCAGAGAAGGGAGATTTCAGCAACACAAGTTTATTAGTCAGGGCTCTCCAGAGAAATAGAACCAATTGGGTGTTGCCTTACTGCTGCTATAACAGAATACCACAGGCTGGATAATTTATAAACAATAAAAATGTATTTGGCTCTTACTTCCGGAGTTGGGAAGTTCAGTATCAATGTGCCACCATCTGGCAAGGATCTTCTTGCTGTGTTGTAACAGAGCAGAAGGTGGAAGACAAGAGAGGGTAAGAGCAAGAGGAAGTTAAGCTCACTTGTGTAATAAATGCACTATTGAGATATTGACATAAATCACTTCTTAAATGTCCCACCTCTCTCAACACTGCTGTATTTGAGATTAAGTTTCTAACATATGAACTTTGGGGACACATTCAAATTATTGTGTGTGTGTGTGTGTGTGTGTGTGTGTGTGTGGTGTGTGTAGAGAGAGAGAGAGAAAGAGTTTCGATTTTAATGAATGGCAATTCCTTCACATGATTGTGAAGACTAGCAAAACTAAAATTTGCATGGAAGGCATATTAGTCCGTTTTCACACTGCTATAGAGAACTTCCCTGAGACTGGATAATTTATAAAGGAAGGAGGTTTAATTTACTCACAGCTCCGCATGTCTGTGGAGGCCTCAGGAAACTTACAATCATGGCAGAAAAAGAAGCAGTCACCCTCTTCACAAGGCAGCAGGAGAGAGAAGAGCGAAGGAGGAATTTCTGAGCACTTGTAAAACCACCAGCCCTCATGAGAACTCACTTACTATCATAAGAACAGCATGGGGGAAACCACCCGCATGATCCAATCACCTCCCACCCTTGACGTGTGGGGATTACAGGTCCCTCCCTCAACACGTAGGGATTACAAATTGAGATGAGATTTGGGTGGGGACACAGAGCCAAATCATATCAGAAGGCCAGCAGGCTGGCAGGCTGTAGGCCTAGGGAAGAGGTGATATGGGAGCTCAATTCCAAAGGCCATCTGGAGGCAGAATTCCTTCTTCCCCAGGTCCTTAGTCTTAAGACCTTCAACTGAATAGATCACCCACCTTAAAGGAGGATCATCTACTTTATTCAGGTCCACTGAGTTAAACATTCATCACATCTAAAAAAAAGGCCTTCACTGCAATATGTAGAATAAAGAGTTGAACCAAATATCTGGGTACTATAGCCTGATCAGGTTGACACATAAAGTTAGCCATCCAGCAATATATACCCATATTCCATTGCCCCGTACTGGTGGGAATCTCTCTGAAGTGCCTGTTCATGTCTCCACTCCTCTGTTTTCCCACATTTTCTTCTGCACTTGGCATTATCCCATTTACTAGTTTACCAGTCTGATGACTGTGAAGAGGCATTCATTGTTGTTTTAATTTGAATTTCTGATTACTAATGAATTTATGCATCTCTTCACAGACTTGTTAGTCATTCCATTTTCTTTCAGTGATTATTCTCTTCATAACCGTTGCCTATTTTTCTATTTGATTTGTCTTTGATCTGCAGTTTGCTCATATAGTCTGGATATTAGCCTTTATGTTTTCAGTGTTGGAGATACCCTTTTCAGTCTCTTATTTTACTAATGCCTACCTATGTTGTCCTTTGCTTAAAAAAAAGATCTTATTTCTGATATGCTTAAATCCATCAGTGTGTTCACTTGAAATTTGTGCTTTGGGGTTTTGGTGGGGTGTGGGCTCTGGATTGGTTGGTTTGCACATGAAAGGCCTGCTTCTGGGCGGGAGTCCTTTATTATCTCTGGGAACTGGCTAGCTCTGTGAGGGGTCGTCCCCCAAGTGTCAGCAAGGCCCCAAGATGTCAAAGTATCAGGAAAGAAAAACATGCTTAGTGCACTCCTTCCCCCTTGCCCCACACCCTGCTCTGAATGTCCAGCCTTCCCGATCAACACAAAGCGGGATGCAATCAAAGCCCCTCTGGGAGGGATGAAGACCCCACACCCCAGCTCTACCCCAAATCAAGTTCCTAGATGCAGTAGTAAAGAACTCAGACTTCCCACCACTTCCCGACTGTGTGGACTCGGAAATGTCAAGGACCCTCACAGCCACAGGAGATAATGATGGCTACTGCCCTCCCAGGTTGTTGGGATAAAAGCGGTTTCCTCCTGAAGGAATTTAGGGGCATAGTGAAAAGAGCTCTAGCTTCAGAGTAAAAAAGACTTTGTTCATGTCCCAGCTTTGCCACTTAGAGTTTTATAAGCTGGGACAATTCACCGAATTTTCAGAGAAATTCACCCTGATTTTCTTTTAAGAAACAAGGTCCCACTCTGTCACCCAGGCTGGAGTGCAGTGGCACAGTCATACCCACTGTACCCTCCAGCTCCTGGGCTCAAGCAATCCTTCCATCTCAGCCTTCCAAATAAGTGGGATTACAGGTGCATGCCACTGAGCCCAGTTAATTTTTTCTTTTTTTTTTTTTTGTGGGGATAAGGGGTCTTGCTATGTTGTTTAGGCTAGTTTCAAACTCCTGACCTCAAGCGATCCTCCCACCTCTGCCTCCTGAAGTGTTGGGATCACAGGCATGAGCCACTGTACCTGGTCCCCATTCTGATTTTTAAAATGGGATGATACCTGCCATGCCTATCTGAGACAAGGTTATTGCCCAGTGTAAATGAGATAGTGCAGGGAAGGCATTTGTAAAACCCTCAATACTTAACACGTGTAAAGAATGTTAAGTATTGCAAATTCATCCACTGCTATGAGTCTTTCCTTGTCTAATCTAGTCTACATTTATCTGGAATAGGCATTAGCGCCTTCACAGAGCTTGGAATAAGGAATTTAATAAATCTTATCTGATTTTCAAGGGGCTGGAAGACTCCAGCTGTTACCTAGGTTACACACTTTATGAAAAGAGAGCAACAGATGGCAAATAAGCATATGAACAGATGTGCAACGCCATATGTCAGGAGATCGTTGCAAATGAAAGCCACAGTGAGATACCACTGCACACGTATCAAAATGCTAACATCCCCAAATCTGACAATACCAAATGTATACAGAGCAACAGGAACTCTCATTCGTTGCTGGCAAGGAGTACAAAATAGTACAGCTACTTCGGAAGACAGTTTGGCAGCGTCTTACAAATTTAAACAGTCTGACTGTACAATTCAGCAATTGTGCTCCTAGATATATACCCAATTGAGTTGAAACGTATGCCCATAGAAAAAGCTACACACAGATGTTTACAGCAGCTTCGTCTGTAATGCCCAAAAATTGGAAACAACTAAGATGTCCTTGAGTAGGTGAATGGGTAAACTGTAGCACATCCAGACAATGGAATATTATTCAGTGCTACAAATAAGTGAACTCTAGCTGGGCGGAGTGGCTCATGCCTGTAATCCCAGCACTTTGGGAGGCCAAGGCGGGTGGATCACGAGGTCAAAAGATCAAGACCAACCTGGCTAACACGGTGAAACCCCGTCTCTACTAAGAAATACAAAAAATTAGCTGGGCGTCGTGGCACCCACCTGTAGTCCCAGCTACTCGGGAGGCTGAGGCAGGAGAATTGCTTGAACCCGGGAGGCGGAGGTTGCAGTGAGCCAAGATCGCGCCACTGCACTCCAGTCTGGTGACAGAGAGAGACTGTCTAAAAAAAAAAAAAAAAAAGAAGTGAGATCTCGAGCCATGAAAAGACACGGAAAAACTTTAAGTGCATGTTGCTAATTGAAAGATGCCTATCTGAAAAGGTTATATACTGCATGATTCCAACTGTGTGACATTCTAAAAAGAAAAGGCAAAAGTATGGAGACAATATAAGTATCTGTGGTTGGCCGGGCACGGTGACTCACGCCTGTAATCCCAGCACTTTAGGTGGCCGATGCAGGCAGATCACGAAGTCAGGAGTTCGAGACCAGCCTGACCAACATGGAGAAACCCTGTCTCCACTGAAAATACAAAAATTAGCCGGGTGTCGTGGCGCGTGCCTGTAATCCCAGCCATTCGGGAGGCTGAGGCAGGAGAATCACTTGAACCTGGGAGGCGGAGATTGCGGTAAGCCAAGATCATGCCATTGCACTCCAGCCTGGGCAACAAGAGTGAAACTTCGTCTAAAAAAAAAAAAAAAAATTATCTGTGGTTGCCAGGGATGGAGGGTGGGGAGAAGGAGGGAAGAGTAGACAGAGCACAAGGAATTTGAAGGCAGTGAAACTGTTCGGTGTGATACTGTATGGTGTATGGGGTAGGCACGACATTCAGCATTTATCAAGACCCATGAACTGTATAACACAAAGTGACCTTGGTATAAAGCATAGAATTCAGTTAATAATAGTGTATCAATATTGGCTCATTGATGGTGACAAATGTAACACACTAATTCAAGATGTTAATAAACAAGGGAAACTGGTGGGAGGAAGTACATAGGAACTATCTGTACTATCTGCTCCATTTTTCTATAAATCAAAACCTCCCAAAACATAAAATTTATTAATTGACTGGTCACAGCCAGCCCCAGGGAAAGACAGTCTCCCAATAGATACCTGATCCTCACGTGAAACTGATCTGCAGCTTCCCAGTAAGATCTCAGGAGTGGGGAGAAGTAACGCGAGATCCCAGAAGTATGCCAGCGGAGAAAACCACGAGTCAAGAGGTCAAGCCACGCGCTTGGTTGCTTGGTTTCTCAAGTTGCCCACTTGGCCCTCTTCCAAGCGTACTTTCTTTCCTTCCTTTCCTTTCCTTCCTTTCCTTACTGTTCTAAAGCTTTTTAAGAAACTTTTACTCCTGCTTTGGACTTTTTTTATTATTATTAATTTTATGTTTTATTTCATATTTCATTAAAAAAAAGAGAGCAAATTGACATTTTTTTCTTGGTGATGAAACTATGACTGACACTCTTTTTGTTTCTATGTGGCTGTAATCCCAAAACCCAACAGTGAGGTTTTATTTTTCTATTTTCTACATTTTTTTGAATTATGTGATTGATACATAAAAACTTCCTTATTGAAAAAATTCAGAGGCTCTGTGCAGTGGCTCAAGCCTGTAATCCCAGCACTTTGAGAGGCTGAGGCAAGAGGATCACTTGAGCCCTGGAGTTCAAGACCAACTGGGGCAACATAACAAGGCCCCATTTCTAAAAAAAGAAAAAATACCTGACCGGGCGCGGTGGCTCATGCCTGAAATCCCAGCACTTTGGGAGGCCAAGGCGGGTGGATCACGAGGTCAAGAGATCGAGACCATCCTGGCCAACATGGTGAAACGCTGTCTCTGCTAAAAATATGAAAAAATTAGCTGGACATGGTGGTACTCACCTGTAGTCCCAGCTACTTGGGAGGCTGAGGCAGGAGAATTGCTTGAACCTGGGAGGCGGAGGTTGCAGTGAGCCAAGATTACGCACTGCGATCCAGCCTGGTGTCAAAGCAAGACTCTGTCTCAAAAAAAAAAAAAAAAAAATTAGCCAGGGATGGTGGCACATGTCTGTGGTCCCAGCTAGTGGGGAAGCTGAGGTGGGAGCATTGCTAGAGCCCAGGGGTTTGAGGCTGCAGTGAGCTGATTGCACTACTGCACTCCAGCCTGGGTGACAGAGCAAGCCCCTATCTCAAAAAACAAAAGAGAAAGAAAAAAGAAAAAAAATCAGAATACTACAAAAGCATTTAGCGTGAAAAGGCAATCCCATGTCATTCCTGAGTTGTAGTCATATACAATTTGGTGTGAATTGTTACAAATCTTCTCTATGCATTTACATGTATGTACCTATACCAATATGGGGTTGTATCTGTCAGAAATGCGTTCATCTAGAATCTTTTACTAAAAGTGACTTAAATAAATGGTGTTTTTATTTGACTCACAATCCAAGAATTCTGTACATAAGTAGGTCTGAGAGTTAGCTCAGTGGCTCGGTGACATTAGGTGGCCCCACTGTCTTAGTCATTCCGTTTTTTTGAGAAAGGATCTCACTTTCTCACCCAGGCTGGAGAGGAGTGGTGTGATCTCAGCTCATTGCAACCTTGACCTCCTGATCTCAAGTGATCCTCCTGCCTGTTTACCCCAAGAAGCTGGGACTACAGGCACGCACCACCATACCCAGCTGATTTTCATACTTTTTGTAAAGACGGAGTTTTGCCATGTTGCTCAGGCTGGTCTCAAACTCCTGGCCTCAAACCATTCTCCCACCTCTGCCTCCAAAAGTGCTGGGATTACAGGCATGAGCCACTGTGCCCAGCCTGTCTTAATAATTCTCAGGGGCTTTCCTTTGTGCTGTTGACCTTGTGGCTGCAAGACGGCCCCTCCCACAGTCCACCTGCTACATCCCTGTGTGTTCAATGTAAGAAAAAAAGGAAAGGGCTGCTGTACCCAGCCTTTCATCAGGAAAATATTTCCCAGAAACCCACTGACAGACTGCTGTACATTTCATTTGCCAAGTGTGTCACACGCCACTTCTAGATGCAGTGGAAGCTAGAAAGGCCGATGTTTAACTCTTTCAACCACCAGGGGGAACGACATCAAAGAAGGCAGTTGACAATTGCTTTTTGGACAGCCAACAGCTGTATCTGACAAAACGTCTGTTTTTTCATTTGTATATGCTTTAAATTAACAATATGTCCTACAGAGTCTCTGTCAATATATTGATATCATTCTTTTTCATTCCACGTGGTATTCCATAGCATAAACAGATGAGAATGTATTTTACAAGTTGGTAAATATTTAGATTGCTCCTAATTTTCTGTGATTTCAAACAATGCTGCAGCAAATTCCTTGCACAGGTTTCTTCAAATGGATGTGGAACTGTTGCTCTAGAATTAACAGAATAATCACGAGTGCAGTTATTTGTCCAAGGATAAGTGTGTTTGAAACTTTGGTAGATTCTCCTGAATTGCTGTCAAAAATAGACCAGTTTAGCTGGGCGTGGTTGCATATACCTGTAACCACAACTATTTGGGAGACTGAAGTGGGAAGAGCACTTGAGCCTTAGAGTTTGAGACTAGTCTGGGCAACCTAGTGAGACCCCCCCATCTCGATGATATGTGTGTGTGTGTGTGTGTTTGTGTGTGTGTATATATATATATAAACGTTAAAACTTTTAAAAAGTTGACCAATTTATATCTCCACCAATGTTATATTCGTGTGTCTGTTTCCCACATCCCTAGCAACAGTGGGAAATCTAAATTTTGTCTAAATAAGGAGCAAAAGTATCATTTTGTTTTATTCTTATTTACTGGATTACTGGATGTTTCCATCGATTCTCTAGGTTGTGTTTATAGTAGATAACTGTAGTAACTGTAGTAACTGCAAATAATAGTCTTATCTCTTTTCGATGTTTGTACCTTTTATTTGGATTGGCCTTTCTTTAATTTGGAGGGGACTTTAGAAAGCTGTTTTCAGTTGAATGCTTATTTCACTCGTGTTTATTATTGTCTAATCGGAACCTTTGAGGCTGCACGTTTACCCAGGCTACTGCTTTGTCATCATCCATAGACAAAGCTACTGCTTTGTCAACATCCATAGTTATAAAAACCTACATAATTGTTTTTATGACTTTATTTCTAAACTACTTATTTTTTCAGTGTTTTTTTATAAATTGGAAAAGGGAGCTTATTATATACTCATTTGTTACTTTATCTACCTGTTACCTTAAACAATTGAAAATTACACACTCAGTAATACAAACGTCAAGCAGGTTGGGCACCATGGCTCACGCCTGTAATCCCACCACATTGGGAGGCCAATGCAGGTGGATTGCTTGAGCCTAGGAGTCAAAACCAGCCTGGGCAACATGGCAAAACCCTGTCTCTACAAAAAATACAAAAACTAACCAGGCATGGTGGCACACGCCTGTAGTCTCCAATACTTGGGAGGCTGAGGTAGGAGGATCACCTGAACTTGGAAGGTCAAGGCTGCAGTGAACTGGGATTGCACCACTGCACTCCAGTCAGGGCAACAGAGTGAGACCCTGTCTCAAAAATAAATAAATAAATAAATATAATAACATAAAATCTTCGAGCAAATACTTCATACATGTGGCGAAATGTAAAAATTCCATATTCACCCCCCACTCTCTTCTCCAGAAGTAATCACTACGAATAGTTTTGGATTCTCTTTCTTAAGTTACCATATGCATAATTTCATTTTTTATTTCCTCTTTTGCAGTCATTTTTGTTGTGAACATTCTGCGTTTTTGGAATGTGGCTTTTCTTTATGGCTTGGTCTCTGATTTTTATTCTTGTACCTTAAGTGTGTAAAAATAATGTAGTCTCTTTTGGGGGCTATAAAATTCTATGTAGAGTTATTCGTAAAATGTGTTAATTGATTTGAACCCTACATATTCTCACTTAAATTTCGTTTATTTGTCAACATCTGAGAGAGGGGAATTTCTTTTTTTTTTTTTTTCTGCAAGCTCCGCCTCCCGGGTTTACGCCATTCTCCTGCCTCAGCCTCCAGAGTAGCTGGGACTACAGGCACCCGCCACCTCGCCCGGCTAGTTTTTGTATTTTTAGTAGAGACGGGGTTTCACCGTGTTAACCAGGATGGTCTCGATCTCCTGACCTCGTGATCCGCCCGTCTCGGCCTCCCAAAGTGCTGGGATGACAGGCTTGAGCCACCGCGCCCGGCCGAGAGGGGAATTTCTTAACTCTTCCCACCATGATTATGGATTTGTACATTTCTCTTTGAACTTCTCTCAGTTTATGCCTTATTGTTTTGAAACTGTTATTAGGCACATAAAGATTTGTAACTACAGTCATGCACCACATAAGGACATTTTGACCAATGATGGACTGCATACACAGAGCAGATCTCATGAGATGATCATGGATAATAGAACAGAGGTAAAAAATTTCTGCTGCCGAGTGACATAACCAACATTATGTTGTAGCACAATACATTACCTCTTCTATGTTTAGACAGATTCAGATACACAAATACCATCATGTTACGATTGTCTGAAGTATTCAGTACAGTGATGTGCTGTACAGGTTTGTAGCCTAGGAGCATACGGCCTAGATGTGAAGTAGGCTATACCATGTAGGTTTTGTAAGTACACGCCATGATGTTTGCATGACAAAATCACCTAACAACTCATTTCTGGAATGAATCCCCTTTGTTAAGCAATGCATAACTATATTATAACTCCTTGGCAAACTGTCCCTTTTATAACTAATAATCACAATCTTATGAAAATTTTCACTTTGAATTTTATTTTTTCTGACACAAATAATGCTCTACGTTCTTACTATTGTTTAAAATACATTTTTTCAAAATTTTTAAAGTTTTATTTTATATTTAATTGATAAATAGTAATTGTATATGTTTATGGGATACAATGTGATGTTTCAATACATGTGTAAATTATGGAATTGATTGGTTTTCATTCTTTTTTTTTTTTTTTT
>NW_012119598.1:547176-552233 GCF_000951035.1 Colobus angolensis palliatus
CTGCTGATATTCTTTAAATTCATTTTTATCTGTTAAAATCTAGTGCTAATCAGAATATGCATTTTTCCACTGAATACTCTTAGTCTGGGTGGTGGGGAACTAATGACTTTGAGCTTGGAGGGCCTCCTTGTTAAAGATATATTTGCTTTCATTTTATGGGATTTGGGGTGGGAGGAGAAACAGGTACATGACGTCTTGGTTGCCATTTTGATCCAGTCTCGATTCCGTTATTATAAGGGGAAAGTAACTGGAAAAGCTCATTTTAAAACAAGAAGATGAGAAGAAAGGAGAGGGTCATTTTGGGAGATTGAGGTGGGCAGGTCACTTGAGGCCAGGAGTTCAAGACCAGCCTGGCCAACATGGTGAAACCTTAGCCAGGCATGGTGGCACGCACCTGTAATCCCAGCTACTCAGGAGGCTGAGGCAGGAGAATCGCTTGAGCCTGGGAGCCAGAGGTTGCAGTGAGCCGAGATTGCACCATTACACTCCAGCCTGGGAGAGTGAGACCCTGTCTCGAAAAAAAAAAAAAAGGAGAGGGTGAGGGTCATACTCAAGGAAAAGGAATTTTGTTGTGGGAAGTTTTCAGACGTCAGAGTCCCATTTATCTGGGGTCTTGGAGACTTCTTAGACCAACTCAATTACACCACAAAGGTGAACTTCTCTTCCAAGCATGCGCTCAGCTCCGCTGATTGTGTCTGGTTTGACACTTAGAGAGGAATGAATGAAGGGAGCCTGCAGAGTCAGGATGTGAGGAAAGCAGGCGTCTAGGAGAGCCAGAGAGACACCGTTTTACAATCAGTTCCATCTTAAAGCTAGCAAGGCACATGCTTGCCAGTCACGTAGTCATAAGATGTTTACAGCTGAGAAAACAAGTCAAAGACACCTGCAAGGACACACCCCTACAAGACAGAAAGTCCAGATACCCCAGGACCCATAGCAGTATGCGCTTGTAAGATAACTACAGGTATGCGGCCGGGCACAGTGGCTCGCGTCTGTAATCCCAACACTGTGGGAGGCTGAGGAGCGTGGATCACGAGGTCAGGAGTTCGAGACCAGCCTGGCTAACATAGTGAAACTCCGTCTCTACTAAAAATACAAAATTTAGCCGGATGTGGTGGCATGCCCCTATAGTCCTAGCTACTCTGAAGGCTGAGGCAGGAGAATCGTTTGAACCCAGGAGGCGGAGGTTGCAGTGAGCCGAGACTGTGCCATTGCGCTCTCTGAGCAACAGAGCGAGACTCTGTCTCAAAAAAGAAAAGATAATTATAGTTATGCTTCGATGTACTTACACTCTAAAATGTCAAGGGTAGTTTTCTTTAAATCAATAGAAGAATCCATTTTGTCATGCTGTCTGCCCATCTGCACCTAAACACAGCTTAGCTTTAGTCTTTACTTAGACCAGACCCCTCTATGAGAAAAACTTAAAGATGGTGCGTTCCTCCGCTTGCTCTCTGAGGTCACCCTGCTCTGCAATGGAGAATTTCTAATAAACTTGCTTCTTTCACTGCATTCTGTGACTCGCCTTGAATTCTTCCCTATGTGAGATCTGAAAACCCTCTCCTGGGGTCTGGATCGGGACCTCTTTTTCTGTTAACAAGATGATAGCTTCACTTTCTGGCTAAAGAGTCAGGGCCACAGACAAGAAACCAGGTCCCATTATGAGTCTGAGTGGTCATGACCAAGATTTGAGCTGAAGACAGGTCAAAAATTGTTGCAAATTATACCCAGGATTTGTTTTAGCATGCAACATGAAAATTGCTGTCATGATAGAAGAAGATTTTTACATTCACAGACCCCTAGAAAGAGGAAGTATGGCACACCACGCAGGGCGACATGGGGAGGCAGCAGGGTGGGTCAGGAGGCGGAGGGAGAGAGGCTGGAAACACGTGCAAGAGCCTTTATTGTGGTTTCCATGGGAAAGGCCAGGCAAGGCAGGGTGAGCAGGCTGAGGACTGGCAGTGGGCTCTGCAGCATAGGAGCTGCCCCTGGTTTCCTCATACCCGGCCCTAGGGTGGTTAGGCCCGGAGTTTCATCCTCTGTCATAGAGACAGGTGGGGGTGTGGACCTTGGAGTGGCTGGTTTCCATATGGAAGGCACACTTGCAGGCAAGTGGTTACCATCTCTAGGAATTAGCTGGCCCTGGATGGGGTGGTCTCTCCAAGATCAGCAAGTCCCCAGATGCCAAATCATCAGGAAATACAGAAAATAAAACAACGTGAGGAATACAAAAGTTTCAGTTCAACATGGGAACTGAGGCTCGTGAAACAGGGATAGTCAAGGTGCTGGACAATTGGAAGGGAAGAAATGGTTACATGGGAGTTAGTCAGACATGGTGGCACACACCTGTGGTCCCAGGTACTATGGCAGCTAAGACAGGAGGATACCTTGGGTCCAGGAGTTCAAGGTTGCAGTCAGCTATTATCACACCACCGCACTCCAGCCTGGGCAACAGAGCAAGACCCTGCCTTTAAAAAATAAATTATAAAAATAAAATAAAATAAATGGTTGTATGAGGACCTACTAGTCCTTCAATGAGGACCTTTGGGGATGCTTTAAGGCTGCCCGGAAACAGGCTGACTTTAGCCTTCTAGTGTCTTATATATAATGTCTTAAAGGCAACCCCTCATGTAGTTTAGTAACAGAAAATGGTCTTCCCAGCTAGAACATTTTGTCTCCCCAGCTCATGGAACACAAAAATAAAGGCAAATGTCTGTGCAAAGAATTTTTTTTAATTAGTGAATGTATGTGAAAAACTTGACAAAGATATACAATTCAAATCACATTTAACTGGTACATTTAGCAATTCATCTCCATTCCAATGAATAAAATAACAACCATCTGAGCTATTCCAGAAAAACCCTGCAAGGCAGCCTGCTCCTCTGCTTGCGGGGACGTCTGCTTTCCATTAGGTTGAGGATAGATCCAGCTCCCCCTGCTGATGCACTTCCAAGGAAAAGGCAGACGAAGGGAGAGGCTGCCAGGCTGGCAGAAGGGCACATGTACAGGATGGCCATGTGCAAAGCCACCCAAGTGGGCCAGCCATATTCCCTGCAATCTCTGATGCAGCCAAGTCCAGCTGAGACACTAAACAGAGTCCGTGGTGACAGGAAGCTGAGGCTGCCTAGAGCCAATGAGTCTGGTGTAATTGAAAAGGTCTTTGGCCAGTGGCACTGGGGGCAACAAGTGCCGTGCTCTGAGACGGCTGAGGCCATTCCTCCACCCCCTTCCTCTGCGGTCTTGGCAACTGCGCTTACTCCAGCACAAAGAAATGCTGAAGCCACAGGACGGTAGTGACCCAAAAGAAAGGCGAGCTCTGTCAATTCCTTCTCAGCTTCCCATCAGGACAGAGGCATCGAAGCCACTGGCTATGGGTTCCCATCCATTGTTATAACCATCAAACACGAGCACACTCCCTCCAAGCCAGGAACTGGGCGACGTGCTATGTGCATAAACCGGCTATGTGCTGGTTATGCCAAGAAAAACCCCAGACTGCCCTTTGATAAGGTCAGCACTCAAGACCCAGGCAAAGAAGGAAGGAGAGCAAGGAGTCTCCCAAAACCAGCAATCACTTCTCGCTGGTTGGACTGGATGGTGCTGGGAGTGGAAACAAGACACATCCTCTCCACCCTCAGGAATTCAGTCTAGTGGGGAAGCCAAGGGAGGAATGCAAACAAACACTTCTGAGCCTATGCGGTGTGTACGGTGAGAGAAGTGTGGATTTAGCATAGAAATAGCACAGTGGGGCATTTGGGCTGCATTTTAAAGCACAGAAAGGATTTCAGCAGAGCAGGGAGGAGAGAGAATTGATGCTCCAGCCAGAGGAGAATAGTGTGCACTGGCAGGGAGGCAGACGCTCAGCACACGCTCAGTAGAGGCAGGGGGCTGACTGCAGCTGGAGGGAAGAGACGCAGGGGCCAAGAGGGTCCCTCTTGATAGTCAGAGGGACCATGGGTGGGAGGCCCTGGAAAGCCAGAGAGATTATGTGCAGTTGGTTCATCCATCAGTCATTTTTTGCTCTGTCACCCAGGCTGGAGTGCGGTGGTGCAATCTCGACTCCCTGCAACCTCTGTCTCCCGAGCTCAAGCAATTCTCCTGTCTCAGCCTCCCGAGTAGCTGGGATTACAGGCACACGCCACAATGCCGAGCTAATTTTTTGTATTTTTAGTAGAGATGGGGTTTCACTGTGTTGGCCAGGCTGGTCTCGAACTCCTGACCTCTGGTGATCCATGTGCCTTGGCCTCTCAAATTGCTGGGATTACAGGCGCGAGCCACCGCGCCGGGCCCATCAGTTATTTTTGAATTAGAGGCATGAGGTCAGAGCTGCACTTTGGGAGATCTCTCTGGCCACATTGGTGAGGTGGGGCAGAAAAGTCCAGAGGCAGAAGATGGTCAAGGCTTTCACAGTGGTCACACGGGAGGGAGGGACTCCTGACTAGAGGTGATGGCCGAGGAAATGAGGGCCATGAAAGGAAAGCAGCAGCCAGACTTGGGGAAGGACAGGGGAGGCCACGGAGAGAGAAAAGCTAGACATGACTTGAGTTTCCAGCACAAAAGACTGAGAAAATAATGATATAAGGAGGAAGCAAACGGGAAGGCAGAAAGGAGGGCTGCTCACAGAGAGGTTCTGAGCTCTGAGCGGTGCCCAAAGGTGGGAGGTTACTGGTAGATGCAGGGCTGGTGCTGCGAGGAGAGGTCACGGCAAGGGACAATCATGACATCCATTGGGACAGCACTTATTTACTGGTCCCCTGGATGCTCCTGCTTATGACACCTGGTGGGGTTGGCTAAGCAGGTGTCATTTCCACTAGCTGGGGGATGAGAAAGTGCCCAAGTCACTTACCCAGTGAGCCGTGATCATGCCACTGCACTACAGCCTGGGCAACAGAGCCAGACTTCATCTCAAAAAAAGAAAAAGAATTTGTCAAATGGATGAATAACTAACTGGACCCTCCATGGGGGCCTTCCTTGCCTGAGCTAAGAAGGTTTGTCTTGGACCCCATGGAGGGTCCAGTTAGTCATTCACTCATTTGACAAATTCTTTTTTTTTTTTTTTTTTT
>NW_012119598.1:553858-555436 GCF_000951035.1 Colobus angolensis palliatus
ACATGGTGAAACTCCATCTCTACAAAAATTACAAAAATTAGCCAGGCAAAGTGGCGTGTGCCTGTGGTCCTAGTTACTCAGGATTCTGAGGAGGGAGGATCGCTTGAGCCTGGCAGGCAGAGGTTGCAGTGAGCCAAGATGGCATTCTAGCCTGGGCGACAGAGAGAGATTCTGTCTAAATAATAATAAATAAAAATGGTTGCAAAGTAAATAGTGACTTTTATCTTAAGTGTGTTTTACTGCAGTATTTTTTGACAGAGGTTTCTAGGCCACCAGCAGGAAAGAGCAAATCTCTTCCCCTGGCTGGTCCTTAGTCTCGTCATCTTTAATAAGAGGGGCTGAACTAGAGGCTGCTGGGTCTGCAGTCTAATGTTTCCATGGTAACCACAATAGGCAGCTGCCTGGCAGGCAGGATCTCACCTGGCCTCCCTCCCATCCACTCCATTCTCTAAGCTGTCACACAGAGAACACACATCAGCATCTGGTGCCTCTCTCTGCATCTCACGCCACCACTTTGCGATGCTGAATTCAGTTCAGATCTTCAAGCGGGCCCTGCCCTGGTTTATTTCCAGGCAGTCACACCTCGCCCCCTCCCCTCCTCTCCACTCTAGAACGCCTTCTCCCTCTTCTCATACCCACCCTCAACCTTGCTCATTTTTGAGCTCCTCCCCTTCCTGCACATTCTTTGCGGCTCAGCTGGAATGTCCCTTCCTCCAGGAAGCCTTCCCTTCCTGACTGCCTAGATGACATTACTTCCTCTATTCATGCTCCCATGGCACCCTGCCTCCTCCCAAGGAAACATGGTCGTGCAACAAACCCCCGTAAGGGTGAGAAATTTCAGACAGCAAGACAAGGAAGAGTCTTCCCCAATGGCTTTTATCTACATTAGAGGGCGCTTGTGAGCATGGGCTTTGGACTCAAAACCTACAGGACTGGAAACCCCAGCTCTCAAGCAGCTGTGTGCCCTTGAGCAAGTTGCTTCATTGCTGCTAGTCACCCTCCTCTCCGTAAAGCTGGGATCAAATTTCCTACCTCTTCAGGGTCTTGAAAAGCTGGAGGGAAGTGGCTGGCATAGGGACAGACCATATCCATGTGGCTTTGGACTCCAGCCACTCCCCCACCAGTTAACGTCATCCCTTCTTCTTACTTAGACCCTCCAGTTCTTACATGTGCCCTACTTTTTCTCCAGTTCATTTCCTAACACCCAGGTTGACTTTCTAAAAGCTTTCTTTAAAACTTTCTAAAGTTTTCTGGGACAGAGTTTTGCTCTGTCTCCCAGTCTGGAGTGCAATGGCACAATCACGGCTCACTGAAGCCTTGACCTCCCGGGTTCAAGCAATTCTCCTGCCTCAGCCTCCCAAGTAGCTGGGACTACAGGCACATGTCGTCGCACCTGGCTAATTTTTAAAAATGTTTAGTACAGACGACATCTCAATATCTTGTGGGGCTGGTACTGAACTCCTGGCCTCAAGCGATCCTCCCACCTCAGCCTCCTAAAGTGCCGAGATTATAGGCATGAGACACCATGCCCAGCCTAACTGCACTTTTTGTGTGTGCATTTACATTTTTTTCCATCTT
>NW_012119598.1:557456-559161 GCF_000951035.1 Colobus angolensis palliatus
CCAGAAAAAGTACAGTAAACAAGGATAAGACTTGTGATGCGGATTTAAACCCACACCTTGTCCATTGATGAGAGTCTAGTGATTTAGAATCACCTGTCTCTTTCGGGTACTGAGACACCCTTACAATAAAGATTTCTTTATAGATGTAAATTCCCCTTACAAAGAGTAACTTCCACTCTGTTTCAGAATTTTCCTGTGTCTGCAGTTTCTCAAAATAATCAGCTCAAAATAATCCTTATGTCAAAGAGGCATATTTTGGGATAGCATATTCTGGTCTCCTATCATACACCCACATCATGCAATTATCACTCCCACCCATCTCCAGAACTTTTATCATCTCCCCACCGAAACTCTGTAAACATTAAACAGTCATTCTCCATTACTTCCCATTGCTACCGGTAACCACCTTTCTACTTTCTGTCTTCATAAATTTAACTCCCCTAGGCACTTCATATAAGGGGAATTTCACAGTTATTTGTCTTTTTGTGACTGGCTGATTTCACCTAACATAATGTCCTTAAGGTTCATCCATGTTCTAAGTAGCATGTGTCAGAATTTCCTTTCTTTTTTTATTTATTAATTTTTTAGACAGTCTTGCTCTGTTGCCCAGGCTTGAGTGCAATCATAGCTCACTGCAACCTTGAACTCCTGGGCTTAAGCAATCCTCCCACTTAAGCCTCCTGAATTGCTGGGACCACAGGTGCACACTACCATGCTTGGTTAATCTGTTTTTTCCTTTTGTACAGCCATGGGCCGGCTATGTTGACCAGGCCGGTTTCAAACTCCTGGCCTCAAGCAATCCCCTGCTTCAGCCTCCCAAACTGCTGGGATTACAGGTGTGAGCCACTGCACCTGGCCAGAATTTCCTTTCTTTGTTGGGCTAAATACTATTTCATTGTATGCCTAGATTGCATTCTGTTTATTAACTTATTTGTCCGTGGACACTTGGGTGGCTTCTGCCTTTTGGCTATTATGAATAATGTCGCTGTGAACGTAAGTGTACAAATATTTGTTCAAGTCTCTTATTAAGTTTTAATTCATTGCATTTTAATTGATTGTCTCTCATTGCCTACATCAGTGCCTGACATATAGCAGGCATCTAATACATGTGTGTGAATTTAACAACCAAATGGATGAAAGAACAAATCCCAAACTGGATACCAACTCAGACACAGAGCTATATCGTTTGCCCTGTGGGTGCCAGTCACAGACTCCTAATGCAAAGAGGCTGAGTCAGCTAAGAAACTGATGTCTTTGGATCCCGCTCAAGAAGTCAGGAAAACAAATACTTCCTCTGCCTGGTTTGTCACCCTTGCCTCAGATTGTTGTCCCACGAGAGGCCCAGCTGCCTGCAATCTTTGGGTGAATAACAGGATAGTAATCCAGGAGGTGGCATAGCTGAGGCCACTCAGAGAAGGAGGAATTCTTCCTCTGAGACACCTGAGAAAGGTCTGGAACACTCACTACATTCCAGACCTTCCCATGCAATAACAATACTATTGTAGCTAACATTTCTTTTTTTTCTTTGGGCAGGGGGACAAAGTCTCACTCTGTCGCCCAGGCTGGAGGGCAGTGGTGCAATCTCGGCTCACTACAACCTCTACCTCCCGGGTTCAAGTGATTCCCTTGCCTCAGTCTCCAGAGTAGCTGAGACTACAGGCATGCACCACCACGCCTGGCTAATTTTTTGTATTTTTAGTAGAGA
>NW_012119598.1:560821-563449 GCF_000951035.1 Colobus angolensis palliatus
TTGGGCTGAGCATGTGGCTCACTCAACACTTTGCAGGTCCTAAATGGAAGGATCTCCTGAGTTCAGGAGTTCAAGACCAGCCTGGGCAACATAGCGAGATCTCATCTGTACTATAAATAAACAAATAAATAAATAAAGGCAATGCAGGCGTTGGTTTACAATAATGGTGATGGCAGTTGACACTGCATGGCCACCATGTGCCAGAGATACATTATCTCACATATTTCTCACGGCAACCATATTATGCAGGAACGGTGATGACATTCATTTTATGATAAACTGAGACTTCAGATGTAATATGTTGCTCTTCCTCTTCCCTTCCTGAACAACTTAGTTCTAAAGTCATTTTGTGAGGCCTAAAAATGTAGTCCACATGGGGGCCTCTAGAGTGGGGTGCTGGGATCGCAGGCATGAGCCTCCATGTCCAGCTCAATACATGCGGTTCTGTGTTTTCACCCGGGGAGCCCCCTAAAGTTCACATACCTCTCCAGTCACTGAAACTGAGGGTATCATGGCCTTGGCTTCCTGGGCCAGGAAGAGAAATTTTTGGCACTGTGTGTGATGTTCCAGCTCCCTGAGGTCCCTCCAGAGTTGAATCTGGAGATAGCTACATTGTGTCTGCGAGGTATGCTGGAGAGAGTTGTTCTCCTCCCACAAGACGGGCCAAAGATGGAGGGGCCAGGCTGCAGAGGAGAGAGAAGGGCTGAGCACCCTCGGTTGCATCTGAGAGTTTAACTTTCTGATTCTCAGGTATTTGGATGAGAGAGAAAGTTTTTGTGTCGCTGGTCCTAAAGAGTGTCAGTTAACCATTTTGTGATACAGTATTGTGATTTATAATAAGAGATACACACTTGTGAATTATAATAAGAGATACACACCTCAGCCAGGAGGTCTAAGCCAGCCTCCTTCAGGTGGGCAGCATGCTGGTAGCAGTGGGAGGCCCCCAGATCTCCTCCATGGAGTGGCCTCTCAGTCATTTTCATGGGACAGATTTTTTTTTTTTTTTTTTAGACAAGGTCTCACTCTGTCGCCCAGGCTGGAGTGCAGTGGTGCAACCTCGGCTCACTGCAGCCTCGACCTTCCTGGCTCAGATTATTCTACCACCTCAGTCTCCAAAGTAGCTGAGATTACAGGTGTGCATCACCATGTCCAGCTGCTTTTTTGTATTTTGTTGTAGAGACAGGTTTCACCATGTTGCCCAGGCTGGTCTCGAATTCCTGGGCTCAAGTGATCTGCCCACCCTAGCCTCCCAAAGTGCTGGGATTACAGGCATGAGCCACACTTGGTCTTCAACCCTGCACTGGGCACAGAGCTCGTAAAATGCTTGGAATTTCCTAAGTGATTCACAACAAGCCCCTTTCAAACTGAGTTTCTGCTGATGAAGCGGCTTTTGGAGGATGGGGGTACTGGTTGCCAGAGGAACCAACCATGTGATGAGAGGATGGGAACTTTCAGAACTGTCCCCCAGTTCCCACCCCCTGGGGAGGCTGGAGGAGACTGAGGGGCTGGAGCTTGAGTTGAATGACCAATGGCCAATGATTTCATCAGTCATGCCTGCATCATGAAGCCTCACCAAAAAGGTGGGGTTCAGAGAGCTATGGGATGCTGAGCACACAGAAGTGCTGGGAGGGCAGCAGGCCAGTAGGGAGTATGGGGTCTCCATGCCCTTCCCCATCACTTGCCCTGTGCTGTCTTCCCTTCATCTGTCCCTGAGTGGTGCCCTTTATAATAAACATGTAAACGTAATGAGGTGTTTGCCTGAGTTCTATGAGCCATTCCAGCAATGATAGAATCTGAGGATGGGGTCATGGGAACCTCTGATTTGTAGCCGGCCCATGAGAAGCACAGGTGACAGCACAGGCTTGCAACTGGTATCTGAAGTGGGGGCGGTCTAATGGCAGTCCCATCAGACTTCAACTGGTAGCGGCTGTGCCCAATCCAGGTAGTGTCAGAATTGGATTGAATTTCAGGACTTCCAGCTGGGGTTGGAAAATTGGTCAATGTGGGGAAAAAATTCACACATGTGGTGTCAGAAGTGAAGTATTGAGAGTAGTTGAGAGTACAGAGAAAATTATAACGTGTGTGGGAATTTTCTTCCCCTGTGTTTAGTTTTGTTTTGAGTTAGGGGCTCCCTCTCTCACCTAGCAGGAGTACATTGGTATAATCATGGCTTGCTGCAGCCTCGAACTGGTGGGCTCAAGTGATCCTCCTATCTCAGCCTCCCCAGTAGCTGAACTACAGGTGCACACCACCTTACCCGGCTAATTAAAAAAATAAATGTTTTATAGAGACACAGTCTTGCTTTCTTGCCCTAGTTGGTCTCAAACTCCTGGCCTCAAACAATCCTCCCACCTCAGCCTCCCAAAGTGTTGGAATTACAGGTGTGAGCCACCATGCCTGGCTATTCATGTGTTTTCATTACACATCTAAACAGCTCTCTGACAGGATTTTCTATTAGAAGAAAATTCTTTTTTTTTAATTAAAAAAAATTTTTTAAGAGACAAGGTCTCTAAAATTTTCCAGCTATAAGGAAATTCTTAATGTCTATCAGGGCACTAGACTGGATGCAGTGACTTATGCCTGTAGTCTCAGCACTTTGGGAGGCCAAGGAGGGAAGGTTGCTTGAGG
>NW_012119598.1:564535-567880 GCF_000951035.1 Colobus angolensis palliatus
CCACTGCTACCAGCATGCTGCCCACCTGAAGGAGGCTGGCTTAGACCTCCTGGCTGAGGTGCCATCTGACTGCAACCTGCAAGTGACCCAGGCGAGAACGTGCAGCAAAACCACCCACATGAGCCCAGTCCAGATGGCAGACTTATGAGCAAACAAACGGCTGTCGTTTTAAGTCACTAGGTCTTGGGGGCTGGGGGTTGTTACCTGCAAGATCATTCAAACACTTGCTAAAGCTGACTCCTTTAGCCCAACTCTGATGTGTTATTATACTAATCCCCTTTCTCCATCTTACCAGAAACTTGTCTTATCATCTGAGCTTGGCATGAGCCAGGGCCCCAGGAATGGGTGGAGATAAATGCCCCATCTCCGGAACACGGTGAGAGAAGAACGAAATGAGCTCAGCCCAGCACACTGAATTAGCGGAAGTAATTCAACCTATCAGTTATATCTCTAAGTATTGAGCGAGAGCCTGAAATACCTTCCGCATTCATCAGAAGTACAAAGATATATCTCATAGCATATCTGCCATCAGGAAACTTAGGTTCCAGAAGAGGAGTTAAGACTCATAAACCACTGGGCTCGGTAGCTCATGTCTGTAATCTCAGTGCTTTGGGAGGCCAAGGTGGGAGGATCACTTGAGGCCGAAAGTTTGAGACCAGCCTGGGCAACACAGTGAGACCCCATCTCTAAAAAAAATTTTTTTAATTAACTGGGCATGGTGGTGTAGTCTCAGCTACTTGGGGTGCCAAGGCAGGAGGATCACTTGGACCCAGAAGTTTGAAGCTGCAGTTACCTATGATTGATTACACCGCTGCACTCCAGCCTGCTCAACAGAACAACACCCTGCTTAAAAAAGAAAAAACAAAAAGACTCAGAACCTAAAAATGCCAGGCAACTCAAGATCATTATGTGTGTGAAATGACTTCGAATGCTATGAGCTCAGAGAAAGATCCTGGAGTTGTTGGAAAGGACAGAAGATGAAGGTGTGGCTTGAAAGAGACATTGAGGATGAGGAAGATTGACTGAAATGATAAACATTATTTTTAGGTCCCCTGAGTGTAGGTATAAAGACATAAATAAGCTTGCTGAGGAGAGAGACAGCTGGAATGCCGAGAGATTTTCCAAGGGTAGCAAACACACCAGCCCAACCAGATGAAGAAGGGTCTCCCAAGCCATTGCTCTCACTCAGTGCTGCCCTGAGAGTTCGTTGGGATGTTTCAATGACAGTAACAGCCCACACCATCAAAGCCTTCTTCTTGGCATTGTATTGTGTAAAGCTCTGCAGGAAGACAGTACCTCTAGGAATGCACCTGTCATCAAAGCAGGGCCCACCCAGTTAGGAAACAAGGCCAGGCCGATCCAGAAGGACTTGGCTGACTATTGCACTCACCAGGAAAGAAGGTGCACATTTGTTTGCATTTGTGGTCACACTGTGGCTCAGCAATGATTATTCCACCAACTAAGCCACTTCCTAAATCACAGTTCCACGTATGGCGTAAAGGGCGGCTTCACCTGCCCTGGCTAATGTCTGGAACATTCACAGAGCCACACACTGCCTCTGGGGAATGCCAGTGTCGTGAAGTCTCTCTGGGAAGGGTCAGCCGCACCTCTCCAGCTTCCCTCTTCCCTCCCTTTGGGGGATGCCACCCTTCCTGCCAGGCTGCCTCTGGCCTCTCCATGTCACTTCAGCCATGCCAGGGCACTGATCTCACTGGGAGGCTGCCCCTCCTCCATCCTACAGAAATGACAGTCACACCCACCAACTGCCTCAACTTGGAGAAGCTATTTTAAGACCACACCTACCCTAAGGGAAGTTAAACAGCCAGTATATTTGCTCCCAATTTACTTATGGAGAAACTGAATCAAGATCTGACTTACCAGGGCAATCTCAACAATTCAGTGATTCACTGAGGTCAGAATTTCACAAAGCCTAACCAGAGCCTGTGTGCCCTCAGGCATGTCACCCTCTATGCTGTATCGTGGAGGTAGGACCTGCCTGGTTCCAGCACTTTTTGCCCACCGCTCTGCTATGGATCCCGCCTCTCAGACCCTATTATGTTTTGGTCATTAAATCTGTAATACTGAATCCCACATAGACTTGCAAGTCAAGGAATTCTGGCTGAGAAGGGTTCTCTCTGCTTATGATAGAGACACTCCCAACAAATGTGCATCTTTGTGTGTGTCTGTCCATTCGGATGCAATCAATGGCAGTAAATTCTTTGGACTGTGATAAGAATCTCTAGCAAAGAATCAACAAGTTGAGGCCTTAAGTCTTAATGCAGGTGCAATCTGTAAGGGGATTTTTTTTTTTTTTTGAGACGGAGTCTTGCTTTGTCACCCAGGCTGGAATGCAGTGGCCCGATCTCGGCTCACTGCAACCACCGCCTCCCGGGTTCAAGCGATTCTCCTGCCTCAGCCTCCCAAGAAGCTGGAATTACAGGCGTGCGCCACCAATCCGGCTAATTTTTGTATGTTTAGTACAGACGGGGTTTCACCATGTTGTTTAGGCTGGTCTCAAACTCCTGACCTCGTGATTCCTCCGCCTCGGCCTCGCAAAATGTTGGGATTACAGGCGTGAGCCACCTCATCTGGCCTTAAGGAGATTCTTACAGGAGGCCCGCTAGGCCAGGCACCTGTTCTGTTGAACTCTGAGATGCCTCTTCTGTTTGATTCTATTTGGCGCTTACCTGTGCCAGGAAAGTGCCCAGCAGTGAGAAGCCTCTGGGTTGACTTCCTTCCTCCAGGAGGGAAGGACTAAGTTTATGAAGCAGTCAGGCTGGGAAGGCCACTATACAGCTTCCCATATGTTATGCATGTTCACCACCCTCAGAGATTGCCCCACTAGCATATGTGGACAAGTCAAGGCTCAGAAAGGTTACCTCGACGGGTCTCACATAGGTGAGGGGAGGGATGGCCTCGCACCTGCGCTTGGCAGGCTGCAGGGGGTGCTGCTCGCTGGCCCCGCCTGAGGCCTTCCCGGCTCTCTCCCGCCCCTCCTGTCCTGGAGCCCAGCAAGCCGCACCCCCGCCTCCACCACCTCGGCCCCCCTTTCTGGGGCACTCACGTCTCTACCGGCCAGATCTCCCCCATCTTTCCAGGCCCACGCCTCCCCCGCGCTGACCCTCACAAACCCTGAGGTCAGACCCTCTTCAAGGACCCCCTACAGCTGCCCCTCTCTCAGGGTCCTTCGGGTGATCATGTAGTCACTGCAGCTCCACATCCCGTACGCCCGGGATCGCTCCCAGCAAGTCCTTGCTGGGGCGTCCATGAGTGTCCCCACGCCGCCGCACCGCCACTGGGCGCCCGGGACTCGGCTTAGGCGCGCGGAGGGAAGGCAGGGCGGCT
>NW_012119598.1:568075-596751 GCF_000951035.1 Colobus angolensis palliatus
TCCCCGCCCCGAGCTCAGGCTCCGTCCTCTTCCCCAAGGGGCTACTAATCACGCCCCAAGGACGTTGGCCCCCGGGGAAGGGGAGGACCCCAGGCCTGCGCCCGGCTGCGGGGAGGCGCCCCGCCCTCCCCCCTCCTCCTCGCGCCTCTCGGCTTCTCTCCCTTTTCTTCTCCTCTTCACTCAGCCCCTTTTTCTCTCCACACCCAGTCCCTTGTCCCCTCTTCGCTCACTCCACCCCACTTTCCTTCTTCCCTCCCCATGGGTCCCTCTCCCCCTTTCCTCTCCACTACAACCTCCCCTCTCCACTCCCCACTGGCCCTCTCGCCTCCCCGGTCCCCCCTGCCCCGCCTCCCCATTCGGGTCACCCTGTCCCAGTCCCCCTCTTCCCCCCTCTTCCGCCCCTCCCTCCCTCTCCTCTCCCCTCTCCCGCCCAGCGCCGTCCTCCCCACTCCTCCGTACCCCGCCAGTCACCTCGTCCCCGCCCCGCCGTCTCCTGGAGCCGGCGTTACCGCTCGTCCCACCTCCCTCCCAGCCAATCGCTCTTCTCCTCCGCTCGGGGACGCTTCCCCGGGGAATCCTGTGGCCGGAGATGCTCGGTCGAGTCCCGGGTATGTGGTCACCGTGCGGGGGCCGCTGCGGGTGCAGAATCCAGACCTGGGGTGTAGCAACCTCACAACTCCCCGTGCAGACGAAACCAGAAGATCGGGGTGCGGGTCCAAGGTGGTCCGCACAGCCGTGGTTTAGCCGAGGCCGGCGCGCTACACTTAGTCCCGTGTGCAGTGCTTTCTGGTCACAGCAGCTTCCCTAGAAGCGACCCCACTTGGGTCAGAACCACCCAGCTGGGCAGCTGGTATTTCCCCCTTTCGCAGAGGGAGCAGCGCGCGTCGGGAGACGCAGTGACTCCCCAGGGTCAGACGCAGAGCGTCCTCCCCAAGCAAGGCCGAAGGCAGGGTGAGCATAGGGGCGTTCTCCGTCTGCCCTGGGTCGGGTGCACTGGCCTGGACTCCTCTGTGCGGGTTCCATGGTGTAGAGAGACGGCTCGAGTGCAGGCGGAGTTTAAGGGAAGGGGGTTTTGGCTGCGGGAGCCGACAGAAAGGACTAAATCCAAAGGGTCCCCTTGGACCTGAACCTTCTGCTACACGCCTGGCCGATAAAAGGGGAATCTGCGTTTTTTTTTTTTAAGCCCAAAATAGAAAAGCCTTGGGAGCTAGAATGGCAGAAACCCCAAACCGATAGAGCTGGAAGCGCCCAGCTCGGTACATTCCCCAGCCTGGCTGCTCTGCAGGGCCGCGCATGTTCCAGTGCTCAGGGGCTCAGGGACGGCGCCGCAGGACACACCCCAAACACAGAGCACAGACGAAGTTAAAACGAGCAGGCTGCACCCGGGACCACGCTGCCCCTAGCTGGCTCTGCCCCAGTCTCTCTGAACAGCAGGCCCTGCGAGGGTCTTCGCATTTGCTGCTGTGGCTTCTCGCAGATACCTGCAGAGCTTCACTCCCCGACCCCCTTCAGGTCTTACAGAAGGGCCTCCTTCCAAACCAGGCCAGCAACTGGTTTTAAAATCACAGCACCCCCACCCCCTGCAATTCACAGTCCCTCCTCAGTCCCTTCACTGCCTAGTTTGTTTTTTTTTTCCTTAGCCCTTGCCGCAGTCAAACTTGAATGCGTTTGTGAATCACCTGAGGACCTTGCTACAACACAGATGCGAATTCACTTGGGCCAGGGTGGGTTCCCAAGTTTCTAATGCGCGTCTGTGATATTCTGCTGCTTCCCACCTGCTGGCGGATCTGCGAGGGCCTTTGACTTACAAAGGGTCCAACATGCAGATAATATAAAACAGTTTATTTTTCCTATGTATTTTGGTTTACTATCTCCCGAACTTGAATGTGAGTTCCACCAGGATAGAGCTCTGGTCTGCTGTGTTTGCTGCTATATTCTCGGTACCTGGAACAGGCCTGGCACATAGTAGCAGCACTATGTTATTTTCAGAAGGAAGGAGTGAATGAAATACAAACCAGAAAAGACAGCAGAGGTGATAAACCTAACATTATACAAAGTGAAAGTCAAGGGGCAAATTATGAATGAAACAAAGGTTTTACACTCATTTTTTAAAAGGGAGAAATAACAGTCACAAGCCCTTAGGTCCTAAAGTAAGAATTGTCTCCCCAAAAAGGGGAAATTGCAAATACTACATTGGTTTTAGAAAGGTTAACTCCTATCTTGGTCACATCTCAGAAGCAAAAAGTGACGTAGAAGACTTGAGTAAAGAAATTGATGGCCAGGCGTGGTGGCTCATGCCTGTAATCCCAGCACTTTGGGAGGCCGAGGTGGGCGGATCACTTGACCTCAGGAGTTTAAGACCAGCCTGGGCAACATGGGGTAACCCCATCTCCACTAAAAATGCAAAAATTAGCCGGGCGTAGTGTCAGGCACCTGTAATCCCAGCTACTCAGGAGGCTGAGGCAAAAGAATCTGTTGAACCTGGGAGGCAGAGGTTGCGGTGAGCTGAGATTGTGCCACTTCACTCCAGCCTGGGCAACAGAGTGAGACTCTGTCTCAAAAAAAAAAAAAAAAAAAGAAAAAGAAAAGAATAAACAGGGCCTGTGTATTTACTAGTTTATTGTTGTAAACTATACATAACATAAAATTTACCATGTTAACCATTTTAAGTGTGCCGTTCAGTGGCAAAGTACATCCACATTATTGTACAACCATCACCACTGTCCATCTCCAGGACTTTTTCATCTTCTATACCGATTAAACAATAACCCCTTCTCTTTCCCTCCAACCCCTGGTAATCACTATTATAATTTTTGTCTCTGAATTAGACTACTTTAGGTACCTCATATAAGTGGAATCATATACTGCTTATCCTTTCGTGACTGGCTTATATTACTTAGTATGATGTCTTCAAGGTTCATCCATGGTGTAGCATGTATCTGAATTTCATCCCCTTTTTTCTTTTTTTTTTTTGAGACAGAGTCTTGCTCTGTCGCTGGTGCTGGAGTGCAGTGGCCGGATCTCAGCTCACTGCAAGCTCCACCTCCCGGGTTTACGCCATTCTCCTGCCTCAGCCTCCCGAGTAGCTGGGACTACTGGTGCCCGCCACCTCACGCAGCTAGTTTTTTGTATTTTTTAGTAGAGATGGGGTTTCACCGTGTTAGCCAGGATGGTCTTGATCTCCTGACCTCGTGATCCGCCCGTCTCGGCCTCCCAAAGTGCTGGGATTACAGGCTTGAGCCACCAAGCCCGGCCTTTTCTTTTTTCTTTTTTTGAGACCGAGTCTCACTCTGTCAACCAGGCTGGAGTGCAGTGATGCGATCTCGGCTCACTGCAACCTCAGCCTCCGAGGTTCAAACAATTCTTCTGCCTCAGTCTCCCAAGTAGCTGGAATTACAGGCACCCACCATCATGACTGGCTAATTTTTGTATTTTTGTAGAGACGGGGTTTCACCAAGTTGTCCAGGCCGGTCTTGAACTCCTGACCTCAGGTTATCTGCCCGCCTTGGCCTCCCAAAGTACTGGGATTACAGGTTACCCAAGCCTGGCCTCATTCCTTTTTAATAGCTGAATAATAACCCACTGTATATATACACATTTGTTTCTCCATGCATCTGTTGATACACACACGGGTTGCTTCTACCTTTTGGCTATTGTGTCTAATGCTGCTATAAGCATGGGTGTACAAACAGCTATTCAAGTTTCTGCTTTCAGCTTTTTTGGGAATATACCCAGAAACCCAGAAGTGAAACTGCTGGATCATACATTTCATTTTTTGAGGAACTCACATACTGTTCTCTGTAGCGGCTGCACCATGTGAACTAAAGGTTAAAATGAACGTCTCGCCGTCGCTATGGAGAGGGGCCTGGACTAGTTGTCTTAGGGTTTTTTCTAGCTCTGCTGGCCTGTGGTTAGGGAAATGTGAGGATGAGCAACAGGGAAGGGAAGTGGATTGGAAGGACACCGGCAGTCTTCCAGTTCAGATGCTGGGAGTGGTGGTGGTGAGGGTGGGGGACGGGTGTTTATGAAGTCATAATCCAATTATGGACCTCAGGACATCTGGGCTGGGAGAGGTAGACCTAGGCCAGTTTGAAGTACTAGGCAATGGGGCAGCGGGGGTCCCTGCACCTTAAGGAGGCCTGAGAAAGAAGAACCTCACATGTATCAGGGAGTCCCAGAGAAAATGGTGCAAGGAGCAAGGCCCAGTAACCAGCGGTCCTCAATGTCATGGCCCCGGAGGCCAGAACAGTAGAGAAATTCAAGGTGCGGAGCCCGGCTCCCTCACATGGGCAACCTGGCCCACTGGCTCTTACCATTCATATATCTGTGAACATGGCCTTATTTGGAAACAGGGTCTTAGCAGATCTGATTATGTAAAGATGAGGTCCTATTGGATCAGAGTGGGCCTCATAAGACAAGGGGGTTGGGGCGCACAGACACACACCTGTCCTGTGGGCAGGTGAGGAAACTGGAGCAAATGCCAGCTCCCTGAACAGAACAGAGTGAGCCTGACAGTTGGGCATCTGTCCAAACCACACGAGCGGGCCCGGCAGGAGCAGTACCTGTCCAGTGGACAAGCGGCCCCCACAATCAGGACGGCCGGGAAGAGGCTGATGCTTCCAGTCACGTTTTGTCTCCTTGCCCTCATTTGGGCAGAGGTAAAGAAGGAGCACTGCCGGCTACACACGGTGGATCACGCCTGTAATCCCAGCACTTTGGGAGGCTGAGGCAGGCGGATCACTTGAGGTCAGGAGACCAGCCTGGCCAACATGGTGAATCCTCGTCTCTAACAGAAATACAAAAATTACCCGGGCACGGTGGCACATGCCTGTAATCACAGCTCAGGGGACTGAGGCAAGAGAATTGCTTGAACCCAAGAGGCAGAGGTTATAGTAAGCCGAGATTTCGCCACTGCACTCCAGCCTGGGCGACAGAGGGAGACTGTCTCAAATGCATACATACATGCATACATACATACGTACATACATAAAATATTTTAAAAATAAAAAAGAAAGAGCACTGCCTAGCATCACTTTGGCAGACTCATCTCAACAACCCGTGATCATCCTGTTCAGTTTTTATGATTTGGACCAGATGGGCCCATGGCTCAAAGGGTGGGCCTGTGACCCACGCTGACCCATCAGGATACCGCAAAGCCCTGGACACAGCAGTGGGGTGAGGCATGAGCATGGGCCTTGTGTAAGCAGGAGTATAGACTCCTAGTCGAAGGGTTGCTGCGGGCTTTGGGGGAGACTGTTTCTTCTGGGATTGTCTTCTGTAAGCCAGATGCAACCAGGGTGGCCAGAGGGTAATCGTAGCCACCTCACAGTGAGATCCTTCCTGAGAAGGATGCTCTCTACTGGGGACAGTAAAGTCACTCACTCTACTTCAGACTTTGCAAGAGACTCTTTGTTCCTCCTTTAAGCCAGAGGTTCTCTGACACTCTCAACTAGAGCTGCCTTCAAACATCTGTTGTGAGTTGAATCGGGTCCCCCCAAAAGATATGTCCAAGTCCTAACCCCAGGTATCTGTGAACATGGCCTTATTTGGAAATAGGATCTTAGCAGATCTGATTATGTGAAGATGAGGTCGTACTGAATTAGAGTGGGCCTCATAAGACAAGGGGGTTGGGGCGCACAGACACACACCGGGGAGGGTGCCACATGAAGACAGAGGCGGAGATGAGGGTGACGTGTCTACAGGCCCAGGAACACCAGGGGTTGCCAGCAACTACCAGAAGCTGGGAGAAAGCCATGGAATTCCCCTCAGATTCTCTCAGAACTCCCAGAAAAAAACAACCCTCCTGACACCCGATCCTGGCCTTCCATCTTCCAGAACCGTGGGGGGAAAAATGCATGTCGTTTCCATCTGCTTTGTGGTACTTTGTTACGGCAGCCCCAGGAGACTAATGCAACACCTCACGGATGTGCTGAGCATGGCAACATCTCCCACCTCTTCCTTCCAGGAAACATGCCCGAGAGGCCTTTATGAAGGGGAAACTGTAGTCCGCCATATTTACCTGAAGATGCAGTTTGGGCAGCTGTTTCCATCACATGCATGGCCTCTGGACTCTCCTGCCCGACTCTTTCCCCAGCAGCTATGCTAAAAGCAATCTTAGAGTAGGCCCTCCTGATATCTGGCCTGGATTGATGTAAATCATCTGTCTTCTGATTCTCTCTTAACCCATCCTCCACACCGCTTCTGTTTCCCAAACAGATTTTTATCATTCCTCGGATGAAATCTCTCTATTGATTACCTACATTCTATAAGAAAATTCCAAGCTCTTCAACATGTCACTCAAGGTTCTAAAGAGTCTCATATCCACTTCTCTCTGTCTTGTCTGCCCTCACTCCTCTGCCACATGCCCTGTACTTTGATTATATTAAATTTTTTGATTGTAGCTGAGAGTGGTGGCTCATACCTGTAATCCCAGCACTCTGGGAGGCGGAGGCAGGTGGATCACTTGAGGTCAGGAGTTTGAGATCATCTTGGCCCACATGGTGAAACTCTGTCTCTACTAAAAGTACAAAAAGTAGCCAGGCATGGTGGCAGGCACCTGTAATCCTAGCTACTGGGGATGCTGAGGCAGGAGAATTGCTTGAACTCAGGAAGCGGAGGTTACAGTGAGCCGAGATCGTGCCATTGCACTCTACCCTGGGTGACAAAGCAAGACTCTGTCTCTAAATAAATAAATAGACTGTAAATATTCCACACACTTTCACAGTTCCATGTTTTTGCAAACGCAGTTCTGCACAAAATGTTCTGCCTATTAGTTGGCTCACACAGGATTCAGTCTAGCCCCCTTCACCTACCTGCCCTCCCATATAGAAGAAGTTGGAAAAGTGAAATCCTGTCTTTCCCGGCTCCCTTGCTGCTAAGGATAGCCACATGACCCAGTTCTGGTTAGTAGGATGTAAGAGGAAATCCGCAGGAAGGCTCCTGCTTTCCTGATAAAAGGGGATATCATAGCTGGCCTCCCCCTGTCTTTCTCCTTTCAATGTGGACACAATGCCTGGAGCTGCTGCAGCCAATCTGCAGCCATGACTCAGAGGATAAGAGAATTCTAGAAACCTTAGTCCCAACACCAGTGAGCCAATGTACCACCTTTAGTGCCTACCTCTGGGCTTATTATATGAGAAAATAACCTTCTATTTGTTTAAACCTTACTAGTCATGTGTTCTGTGACTTGCTGCTGAACGCATTTCTAATCAATACACTGATACTGTTCATCTTTCTAGATCTTTCTAGGTAGATTGTTGCTTCCTATGAGAAGTATTCCCAAATTTCCTGGTCAGACTATGACTTCCTTCTGGAAGCATCCATGACACTGTGTACTTACCTGGGTTGCAGTACACATGCCATAACTAATTGCTTACTTCCTGCATAGGCTGTGAGCTCTGATATTATTCTTTGTATAGAATAATATCATGCATGCTGGGACCTAGCAGAGTGGCTCACACAGAGCAGCGGTTCCTAAAATGCATTGTGAATGAAGAATTCCATTTCCAGAAGGATATCATGCTATGTTATAACCTCTGGCTAGGCTTCTCACTCTTTGAAATCTACAGTGACTGACTCACCTTGCTAACTCATCTCTACAGGCAGAATGTGCTCTGCAAGCCAATCTATTCACCAGATATTTGTCGAAGTCTCAGGTACAAGCTGCTGTGCTATGCTCTGTACAGGATAAAAAAAGAAAGGGAATATTTTAACATGGAAGTTAATGTTTCCCTTGCATGTCTTAAATAACATAGCCAAGGGTGGCCAGGCGTGGTGGCTCATTCCTATAATCTCAGCACTTTGGGAGGTCGAGGTGGGCAGATCACTTGCAGTCAGGATTTCAAGGCCAGCCTGGCCAACACAGTGAAACCCATTCTCCACTAAAAATAAGAAAATTAGCCAGGTGTGGTGACACACACCTGTAGTCCCAGCTACGTGGGAGGCTGACGCAGAAGAATCTCTTGAACTTGGGAGGTGGAGGTTGCAGTCAGCTGAGATCACACCACTGCACTCCAGCCTGAGTGACAGAGTGACTCTTTCTCAAAAACAAAAACAAACAAACCAACAAAACATAGCTATGGGTGTGGAAGCAAGACATATTTGAAATATTTGCTTAGAACTGTAGTTCTCAATCCTGGCTATGCTAGAATGACCTGGGAGCTTTAAAAACTACAAATGCGCAGGTCCTGTCTTCAGACAGTCTGATTCAGCTGGTCTGGTCCCCTCTCCCTAACACCTAATCTTATTTTTTTAAGCTTCTTAGGTGATTGTAACATATAACCAGGGTGTGCATCCCTGATTTAAAAGAAGGATAAGTGTGGACCGGGAAGATTTCTTGGAGGATGTGACCTATGGGCCTTGAAGTACAGGGGACATTTGGACAACAGGAAGAAGAAGTATTTGAGGAATGAGGATTGCTGAGTGAGCAGAGGCAGGAAAGAAGCTTCAGTGTGGCTGTCAGCCAATCAGCCACACTGGGGGATTTTTAAATTTCTACTAAAAATTGAAAAATAAAAAAATAAATTAGGCTTGGTGGCATGCATCTGTAGTCCAGGTTGTTTGGGAAGAAGCAAAGGTAGGAGGATCACTTGGGCCCGAGAGGTTGAGGCTGCAGTGAGCCGTGATCACAACACTACACTCCAGCCCAGGTGACAGATTAAAACCCTGTCTCGAAAACATTAAAACTAAAAATAAGTTCCAGCGGGCAGACACCAGAAGGAGATGATCTCAGGAGGCAGCAGAGGCAGTGGACAGTTGGGGAAACAGCCCTGGTCCCAGGCTCAGGAGACCTGCAACTCCCACCCTGATTTCATCCCCCCTCCACTGTGTGCCCGTGTGCATGGCATCCGCGGGGTCTGTCACTTCCTACCTGCAAACCAGATGCTTCCTGAGCTCCCTCCCGTGATCTTCCCGTGATCTTCCCGGTCTGATTTTTCACATTCGTGTTCTGAACACCAGGCCAGGCCTGCATGAGTCAGGACAAAAGTTAGATGGGCTGCCTCCCCTGTCCCGCCTGCCCCTTCACCCACAGCCGCTACACCTATGGAATTGGCAACCTCGCTGCACTGTGCAATGCAGAGGGGGAGGTAGAGGAGGGAAGTTGTTGGGAAATAGCATGAAAGACACCAGGCGAGCAGACAGCACTGTGCAAAACAGGAGCTGTGCCGGACCCAGGGCCCCGCTGCCAGGCCCCTGCAGTGAGGGGGCTGCCCCTTGCCCAGGATGGCCTTGCACTGAGTGGAGTCATCTTGCTCCCCACAGCCAGGACTGACTGAGACTAGGAGGCAAGGCCCTCGCCTCAAGGTATGACATCACAGCTCTGTGGTGTGGCTTATGTTCCAGAACCGTTCCCGGTGGATTAAGCCAAACATAAGCTTTACTTGAAACCTCATCTTTGCTGGGCCCAGCCCTTCCCCATATCTGTCCGCTTACCTCTCTCCAGTACAGCTTTTCCTGCACAGCCCTCGTTCAATAAACCACATTCATGTTTGTCTCAGGGTCTGTTCCTAAACACTTGATCTAAGACGCCGTGCTTTCAATAAATAAAAGAAAATGCCACCGACGGATGAAACATGCATGGGAGGTGACCACAAAACAGGGGCTAAAGGAAACTCCCAGATTCATTTTAGAAAAAGAAGAAAGGAGAGTTAACAAGAGTCTGATTGTGGGGCAGGGAAGCAGAGAAAGAGCAGCCTCCTGTTTGTGCCTGGAGTGCAGTACACGGAGCAGTGTTTTGCCTGGTTTATTTCCAAAGTATTGTAGGGTAGCTGAGAGCTTCCACAGTAAGGAGAAATCCATCTTTTTGACCAGCCCCGGTCAATGAATCACCTGACTCACGCAATTCAGTAGACTCCACCTGTTTTTTGTTTTTCGGTTTTTGCTATTTTTTTTTTTTTTAAACAGAGTCTTGCTCTGTCACTCAGGCTGGAATGCAGTGCAGTGATCTCGGCTCACTGAAACCGCCGCCTCCCGGGTTCAAGTGATTCTCCTGCCTCAGCCTCCTGAGTAGCTGGAATTACAGGCACATACCACCATGCCCAGCTAATTTTTATATGTTTAGTAGAGACGGGGTTTCACCATGTTGCCCAGGCTGGTCTCAAACTTCTGGCGGCAAGTGATCTGCCCTTCTCGGCCTCCCAAAGTGCTGGGATTACAGGTGTGAGCCACTGCGCCCAGCCAGTAGATCCTTTATGATGTACCTCACTTAAAAGCTACATTATAAAGGGAATGGTTAAACTCCAATAATGAATGTGGTCTTTTTCCTTTTAGAGACCAGACTGATCTACTAATAGTGTAATTCAAAGATGGCTATAAAGGCCGAAACTAGCCAAACCCTCCTGGCCCAACTGTGACCCCTAAACTTCCACCTACAAGGACCTAGTGAAAGTTTAATAAAACGCTGCCTGGCTGGGTGCAGTGGCTCACACCTGCATGTAATCCCAGCACTTTGGGAGGCAGAGGCGGGTGGATCACTTGAGTCCAGGAGTTCGAAACCAGCCTGGGCAATATGGCAAAACTCCATCTCTACAAAAAGTACAAAAATTAGCTGAGCATGCATGATCACATACAACTGTAGTCCCAGCTACTCAGGACACTGAGGTAGGGAGGATCGTTTGAACTGGCAGGTGGAAGTTGCAATGAGCTGAGATCTTACCATTGTACTCCAGCCTGGGCTAAAAGAGCAAGACCCTATCTCAAAATAAATAAATAAATAAATAAATAAATAAATAAATAAATAAATAAATAACAGCACTGGGGTCGTCACCAGATCAGAAAGCCAGGAAAAGGGTGCTGCCCAGACCCAGGGTGCCTGGCACTGGCACCCAGCCCCAAGTTCAGTCCAAGCACCTCCTGCCTCTCAGGGCTGGCTGGAGTTTGCTCCCTGATGGGAGACCTGGATTACCCAACCGTCCTCAGACCAAATAATACCTAAGCACTTGAGGTACTTCTGACTATTGTCAGCTGAGTCTTGGCTCAAGTTTTGTCGACAACATGGATTAATTTATAACTAAGGTTAAAAACTCTTAAGTGAAAGTTAACTGATTTGGCCTATTTTCAGGGGAGAATGACAGATGCCTCAGAAGCAACTATCGTGGCTACTGGGGGTTCACATGAGGGATCATGTGGGGACAAGCCCAGATGGTGGACTCTTAAGGACAATTGTTTACAAAATGAGCCCAGCATGGTGGCTCACCCCTATAATCCCACCACTCTGGGAAGCCAAGGCAGGAGGATCACTTGAGACCAGGAATCCAAGACCAGCTTGGGAAACATGGCGAAACCCCACCTCTACAAAAAAACACAACAAAATTGGCGGGGTGTAGTGGCACATGCTTGTAGTCCCAGCTGCTCAGGAGGTTGAGGTGGGAGGTCACCTGAGCCCAGGAGGTCGAGGCTATGGTGAGCGGTGATCACACGACTGCACTCCAGCCTGAGCGGCAGAGTAAGACCCTGTCTCAAAAAAAAATAAACATAGAAATAAAATAAGCATGCATCTCACTAAGGTGAATGTGTTTAGAGAACCATCATAACTGACGTTCACTGAGCACCTGGTGCTTCTGGGCAAAAGGTAGAATTTTTGCCCAGAAGCATACTCTACACATACCAGCTCAGTTAATCCTCACAATAAACAGATGCTATTATCATCCCCCTCCTTTTTTATTGTGGTAAAATCTACATTACATTTGCCATCTTAACCATTTGTAAGTATACAGTCCAGTGCCAATTAAATGCACACAAATCATTGTGCAATAATCACCACCATCCACCTCCAGAACGGTTTCATCTTGCAAAACCATAACGCTATGCCCATTAAGCAATAATTCCCCCCTCCCCTTCCCCGGCCTCTGGCAACTCCATCTACACTCTGTCTCTATGAACTTGACTCCCCTAGGTACCTCATATAAGTGAAATCACACAGTACTTGTTTTTTTGTGTCTGGTTTATTTCACTTAGCATAACATGCTCAAGTGTCATCCATGTTGTAAGTAGCATGTGCCCAAATTTCGTTTCTTTTTAAAGCTAGGTAATATTCCCTTGTACATTCAGCCCCCATTGTTCATCCATTCGTCCTTCGATGGGCACTTGAATTGCTTCCACCTTTTGGCTATTCTGAATAGTGCTGCTGTGAACATGGGTGGGCAAGCATCCCTTCCAGCCCCTGCTTTCACTTCTTTGGGGGTAGCCAGAAGTGCAGCTGCTGATACTATTTACAGAAGAAGAAGAAATCAGGTGCAGGAGATTAGGCGACTTGCCTAAGTCTGTGTGACTAAGTGTCAGAACCAGGATTTCTCCCAAGCAGATTGGCTCCAAGGTCCTGGCTCCGGACCACCGGGCTCACTGCTTCCCACCTGTGCCTCTCACTTTCTGAGATGACCACACCTGGAAGGTTACAAAGAGTGGCCATGCTGACCAGCGGAGGGCATGCCTTGGCCTCTCACGGGGTCGCCCATCTTCTCTGCCCTCCACATCTGCGGCTTGCAGAGACCACAAACCGACATGAAGAAATATCCTTTAGAAGGGCCGGGCGCAGCAGCTCATGGCCGGGTGCAGCAGCTCACGCCTGTCACCCAAGCACTTTGGGAGGCCGAAGTGGGCGGATCACTTGAGGCCAAGAGTTCAAGAGCAGCCTAGCCAATGTGGCGAAACCTCATCTCTACTAAAAAAAAAAAAATTAGCTGGGCATGGTGGCAAATGTCTGTAGTCCCAGTTACTTGGGAGGCTGAGGCAAGAGAATCCCTTGAACCTGGGAAGTGGAGGTTGCCGTGAGCCGAGATCACGCCACTGAACTCCAGCCTGGGCAACAGAGCGAGACTGTCTCGAAAAAAAGAACATAAATGTCCTTTAGAGACTGTATATTCCACTTCCCTCCACACAGCTGTAAAACAGAAATTGGTTCACTCTCTCCCCTGCCAAACCTCCAAACCTGTCATTGTGTCCCATTGCTCTTAGAGATCAAAATCTCTAAGATTATTATGGTCCGCCCTGGTGTGATCCTGCTGCTTCTTTTTTTTTTTTGAGACGGAGTCTCGCTCTGTCACCCAGGCTGGAGTGCTGTGGCTGGATCTCAGCTCACTGCAAGCTCCGCCTCCCGGGTTTATGCCATTCTCCTGCCTCAGCCTCCCGAGTAGCTGGGACTACAGGCGCCGCCACCTCGCCCGGCTAGTTTTTTGTAGTTTTTAGTAGAGACAGGGTTTCACCGTGTTAGCCAGGATGGTCTCGATCTCCTGACCTCGTGATCCGCCCGTCTCGGCCTCCCAAAGTGCTGGACTACAGGCTTGAGCCACCGCGCCCGGCCCCCCTGCTGCTTCTTTACCCCATCTTTGCTTCTCCTTGACATTCATATGTTTCCATCAGAGCCCACCTTCTTCCTATCCTCAGCCACATGATCATAGATCGACTAATGGCCACCCAAAGATATCAGGGCCTAATCCCTGGAACGTGTAAATATTAACGTGGTGCAAAAGTCATTGCAGTTTTTGTCATTACTTCCAATGGCAAAAACCTCAATGACTTTTGCACCAACCTCATACTACCTAATAAGGAAAAAGGGCCTTTGCAGGTGTGATTAGGGTAAGGATTTTGAGATGAGGTGCTTGTCCTGGATTATCTGGGAGGGTCCCAAATGCCACCACAAGTGTCCTCATAAGAGAGAAGCAGAGGAAGACCAGACACACAGAGGAAAAAGCTATGTGAAGACCGAGGTTGAGGTCACAGCGATGCAGCTACAAGCTCTGAACTCCTGGAACCACAATGGCTACCTCAGGGCCTCTGCGCTGCATACCTGCCCGTCTCTACCTCTGCGTGGCTGGCTTCTTCCTGTCTTCACACCTCAGCACAAGTTTAGGTCTTACCCCCTTGGAGAGACCTTTTCCGCCTTCCAGACCTCCCTAGCAAGCCCCCATCACACTCCATGACTCCACCCTATTTATTTTATTCCTACCCTATCACCACTATTATTTATTTCCTTCTATCTTATTTATGTCTTACTATAAACAGGCATTTCTAATTTGACATAAATATAATAAGATGCAGAGGTTTATATTAGATCTTATTTTTTGCCTCCTGCTCTAATCCATCAGAGCAGGGACTGTGTCTGTCTTCTCTGATGCTGAAACCCCAGTGCCTGGAACACTGCCGTGTTTGCTAAGGGTACCATAACAAAGTACCACACAGACTGGACAGCTTCAACCATGGAAATTTAACTTCTCAAAGTTCAAGAGGCTAGAAGTCCATGGCCAGGGGTGGTGGCTCACACCTGTAATCCTAGTACCTTGGGAGGTTGAGGCGGTAGATCACTTGAAACCAAGAGTTAGAGATCAGCCTGGCCAACATGGTGAAACCCCATCTTTACTAAAATTACAAAAATTACAGCCGGGTGTAGTGGCTCACACCTGTAATCCCAACACTTTGGGAGGCCAAAGTGGGGTGGATCCCTCGAGGTCAGGAGTTCGAGACCAGCCTGGCCAACATGGTGAGATTCCGTCTTTACTAAAAATACAAAAAAATTAGCTGGGCATGGTGGCACATGCCTGTAGTCCCAGCTACTCAGGAGGCTGAGGCAGGAGAATTGCTTGAAACCTGGAGACGGAGGTTGCAGTGAGCTGAGATCACGCCACTGCACTCCAGCCTGGGCCACAGAGCGAGACTCTGTCTCAAAAAAAAAAAAAAAAATTCATAGGGTGTGATGGTGGGCACGTGTAATCCCAGCTACTTGCCAGGCTGAGGCAGAAAAATTGCTTGAACCCTGGAGGCAGAGGCTGCAGTGAGCTGAGATTGCACCACTTCACTCCAGCCTGGGCCACAGAGTAAGACTCTGTCTCAAAATAAATAAATAAATAAAATAGAAGAAGTCCAAGATCAAGGTATCAGTGGATTTGGTTTCTTCCGCGGCCTCTTCCCTTGGCTTGCAGAGAAGTAGCTTTCTGGCCGTGTCCTCGCATGGCCTCAGTTCGTGTGCATCTGTGGTGTCTCTTTCCGAGCGTCCTAATCTCTTCTTGTGAGGACATCAGTCAGATTGGATTAAGGATCAGGCTAACCACTTCCTTCTAACTTAATCACCTCTTTAAAAGTCCTGTCTCCAAATATAATCCCAGAGCTTCAACAATGGTGAATTTGGGGAGGCGCGATCCAGCCCCTAATAACCACCTCACATATGTTAATGGTGGGCATGTGGCAGCCATGCTGTTAGGTGAATGCTAATGCTATGATCACACCAACAGAAACATAAATGGAAGAGGGAAGTTGGAAAGCCGCAAAAGAAAAACTCAAATGGACAGAAAACACATAAAAATACGTCCAATCTCACTAGACTCAAAGAAAATACATATTAAGGCAACAATGAGACACTATCACTTGCCTAACAAAATGGCTGAGATTTAAAAGTGGACAATAGTTGCTCGTAGGAGTGCAGAGGTGGTACAGACCTTCTGCAAAACAACTTGGCATGAAGCACAAAGTACAGAGTTCCACGGGATGGGCGGTCTCCCTTAAAGAAGTGACCTGAAGGTAATTCTTAGTCAAGTGAAGACAGAGAGAGGAACAAATGAGGCAGAAAGAACAGTCTGATTAAAAGCCTCGAAGCCACAAAGTACAGTGCCTTCAAAGAGGTAGGAGAGCCCTATTCGACATAGTACTGGAAGTCCTAGCCAGGGCAATCAGGCAAGAGAAAGAGATCAAAGGTATCCAAATTGAAAAAGAGAAAGTCAAATTGTCCCGGTTTGCAGATGACATGATCTTATGTCTAGAAAAATCTAAAGATTCCACCAAAAATCTTAGATTTGATAAATGAATTGAATATAGTTGCAGGATGCAAAACCAATATACAAAAATCAGTGGCATTTCTGGCTGGGCTTGGTGGCCCATGCCTATAATCCCAGCATGATTGGGATGCCGAGCTGGGAAGATCGTTTGAGGCCAGGACTCTGAGATCAGCCTGGGCAATACAGCAAGAGCCCATCTCATTTTTTCAAAATTAAAATTTCAAAAATGAGGGAAAGGAAAGCACCAGGAGCCGCTGCCGCCAGCACAACAGTGCCTGGAGGCGGGAGGAGATCTGGGCCGCCATGCGGCCTCCCCTGCATCCCACCACCAGCCGCCTCTGTCCTTGGAGCTATTCCAACAATCTCTTAAAACATGGTGGATTAGTAGGAAGTTCTAGGTGTGTAGAGTCATGCCTCACCCGAGGATGTTAAAAAGGCATATGAGAAACTGGCTCTGAAGTGGCACCCAGATCAAAATCCTTAGAATAAAGAGGAAGCAGAGAGAAAATTCAAACAAGTAGCACAGGTGTTATGAGGTGCTGTCAGATGCTAAGAAACGGGACATCTATGACAAATATGGCAAAGAAGGATGAATTGGTGGAGGGGGAGGTGGAAGTCATTTTGATGGTCCATTTGATTTTGGCTTCACATTCCATAACCCAGATGATGTCTTCAGGGAATTTTTTGGTGAAAGAGACCCATTTTCATTTGACTTCTTTGAAGACCCTTTTGAGGACTTTTTTGGGAATCGAAGGGGTCCCTGAAGAAGCAGAAGCTGAGGGGCGGGGTCGTTTTTCTCCACATTCAGTGGATTTCCATCTTTTAGAAATGGATTTTTCTTCTTTTGATAGAGGATTTACTTCATTTGGGTCACTAGGCCAGGGGGACCTCACTTCATTCTCTTCTACATCATTTGGTGGTAGTGGGATGAGCAACTTCAAATTGATATCAACTTCTACGAAAATGGTTAATGACAGAAAAATCACTACGTTTCCTAAGGCCTTCCCAGCCATGCAGGACTATGAGTCAATGAAACCTCTTTCCTTTAGAAATTACATAGTCTCAAGCATTTCTTTTTTTTCTTTTTTTTTTTTTTTTGAGACGGAGTCTCGCTCTGTCGCCCAGGTTGGAGTGCAGTGGCCGGATCTCAGCTCACTGAAAGCTCCGTCTCCCGGGTTCACGCCATTCTCCTGCCTCAGCCTCCCGAGTAGCTGGGACTACAGGCGCCCGCCATCTCGCCCGGCTAGTTTTTTGTATTTTAGTAGAGACGGGGTTTCACTGTGTTAGCCAGGCTGGTCTTGATCTCCTGACCTTGTGATCCGCCCGTCTCGGCCTCCCAAAGTGCTGGGATTACAGGCTTGAGCCACCGCGCCCGGCCTCAAGCGTGTCTTTATAGCAGTGTGAAAATGAACGAATACACTCTCCTTTTTTTTTCACCTCCCCTTTATCCCTCACAGCTCCCCTAATCCCCTTCCAAGGAACAGGGATTCTCACACAGGTCCCACGGCAGGACCCATGCTTACCAAGCCTCTGGCTCTTTCTCCCAGCTCCAGAATCCCTAGGTTTCATTTTGGAAACAAATTTATGTCTAGCTGTTAATAATGTTTCATAGCATTACCTTGTTTATGTAACATATTTGCACTTAAATTTGACTTCAAGAGACTACAAAGAGAATTGTTGAGAATGGTCAAGAAAGGCTAGAAGTTGAAGACGGCCAGTTAAAGCCCTTAACAATAAGTGGTAAGGAGCAGCTGCTGTGCTTGGGTAAGGAGTAATTCAATGCATGCACTTAATAGAAATGTTAAACTGTAACAAGCATCATTTGAGGATTAACAGGCACTGGCACTTTTTTTTGAAGACTTCAAATGAACTCCACTTTCAGTATAATTATACCAAATCTAAAGAATTTATAAACAACTCATCAGAACCTCTATTTGTCATAGACTTTTGAGTTTATTGTTGGGACAACATAAGAGGACCATTTTTTTTTTGTCTTTAAAATTCTTGTAAATCTCTGTATGCTCTTTGCTTTTTTATTAAATGTACTCCAAGGTGACCCTGACTCTTTAGTGTAGGACAAGATTGCACACTAACACCAGCATGGATCTGCTTTTCCATTGTGTCTGAAATGTGAGCCACGTGGTGTCAGTCTGCTGTGAAGTTAACATTGCCAGGACAAATCTTCTACAGAAATAATTTCAATTTATTTTCAGTATTTAGTAGTGAAAGATATTAACGCATTAATGGTAATACATTCTGGTTTAATATAAATTAAAAGTGGCTGAGTGCGGTGGCTCACGCCTGCAATCCCAGCACTTTGGGAGGCCGAGGCTGGCAGATTATTTGAGATCAGGAGTTCGAGACCAGCCTGGCTAATATGGTGAAACCCTGTCTCTACTAAAAATACAAAAGGTAGCCGGGCGTGGTGGTGAGTGTCTGTAGTCCCAGCTACTCGGGAGGCTGAGGCAGGAGAATCACTTGAACCCAGGAAGCAGAGGTTGCAGTTAGCCAAGATCATGCCACTGTACTCCAGCCTAGGTGACAGAGCGAGACTATGTCTCAGAAAACAACCAACCAACCAACCAACCAAAAAAACAAAAACCCTGCCCTTGTATGTTTATCACAGCACTATTCACAATATGGTCTGATCAGATTTGCATTTCAGAAAGAGTATAGTGACCAAACCAAGGGAGGAGCAGCAGGAAGAAAGGAAAGTTGAGGGACACTGGAAAAATAATGGAGTCAGAATCAACAGACCGGTGACACAACAGACCTGCAGGGAAGCAAAAGAGAAGGAAGTGTGGGTCCCGCCCAGCTTGGGGCTTGAGCAGGTGAGTGGTGGCGACTCTTTCCAGGGGAGATAGGGAACAGGAGGAGGGGCTTCAGGGGAAAAGACTGGCATGTCTTATCCTAGACATGGTGAGACTGAAGTCCTGTGAGAGATCCTCGGAAAGTTCGAGCAGGCAATAAGCATATAAGGGTATTATCTATAAGTCAAAACGGGAAGCCAAAACCTGTGTTAGGAAGAGATTGCCCAAGTGGGGTGCCCAGAACCGGTCCACCCAGCCCCAGCCTCATAGCCATGACCAACTACTATTGCATCAGTTTGGTACTAAAGCATCAGGAACCAAGGTAGAGGCCATAGGCCTGCCTGAACATGGACATGTTACAGGCTCCAGGGTGTCCCAACAGCTTGGAAGTTGAGCCCTGTCTCTAGATAAGGCTGATTCTGGGAGACAGGCTTTCACAGACATTTTATAAGATCCAAAAATTATAGCATTGTATCTTCCGTAGAGGGTCTTCCCCACACTGTCAACACTTACCTGCAAATTAGAGTCAGGGGAGGGTGCCTTCTCAGAAGACACAATTTTTCTCTTTACCATAGGTGTTGGCAAATCTTTTCGCAATTTATCATTTATCTTTTGACTTTGTTTATGGTATTTATCATACATAAGTTTAATGTTTTTGGTAATCAAATTTATTTTTATTTTTTATTTACTTATTTTTAAAAAATAGAGATGGAGTCTAGCTATGTTGTCCAGGCTGGTCTTGAACTCCTGGCCTCAGGCCATTCTCCTGCCTCTGCCTCCCAAAGTGCTGGGATTATAGGTGGTAATCAAATTTAAATAATCAAATATTTTCCGTAGGATTTCTGAGGTTAAGCATGGGGTTCCTAATGTTCAATAAGGCCCCCTTTGTCTTTGTTTTTTTATGAGTCAATTCTGAGAATCACACAAGATCTTGAACTCACAAGGACAAGATGGGATCAACAATAACTTAGGCAAAATATTCTATTTTCTGCACTAACTAGGCTATGGTTTGCTGCCTTCACTGATTTTTTTTTTAATTCAGTGTTATATTTATTTTAGGGATATTATTGAGGATGTGCCCTTCTTAATTTTTTTTTAACACTTTTAAGGAAAAAAAATTTTCAGGCATCACTGATCAAAACCATGCAGTCAGCTTGCTTTTAGTTTTTTGGGCTGTGTGTGTGTGTGTGTTTTCTTTCTGTTTTTTGGGCTTTGATGGATTGAATTATGTTTGCCTCTTTGCACTGGACACCAGGATGCTCAGGTCAAAGTTTTTTTTAACCCTTCCTTTAACAAAAGCTCTTGTCATAACATTTGTGTTTGGGGAATTAATATTTGCTCAAACTTTACATTTTTCTTCTATACTTTTTTGCCTTTCCTTCCAATTTATCTTTTAATCTTTTTTTAATTCAACCTTTATTTTAGATACAGGAGTACATGTGCAGATTTGTTACATGGGAACAAATCTGAGGTTTGAAGTATGAATCTCATTACCCAGGGAGTGAGCATAGTACCTGATAGGTAGGTTTTTAACCCAACTACCATCATCCTTTAGTAGTCCACAGTGTCTGTTGTTCCCATATTTATGTCCATGTGTGCTCAATGTTTAGCTCTCACTTATAAGCGCGACCACGCAGCATGTAGTTTTCTGTTCCTACACTGATTTGCTTAGGATTATGACCTTCAGTGCCATCCATGTTGCTGTAAAGGACATGATCTCACTCTTTTTATGGCTGCATAGTATTCCATGGTGTATATGTGCCACATTTCCTTTATCCAATCTACCATTGATGGGTACCTGGGTTGATTCCATGTCTTTGCTATTGTGAATATCTCAGTGATGAACATACAAGTGCATGTGTCTTTTTGGTAGAATGATTTATTTTCCTTTGGGTATAGACCCAGTAATGGGGTTGCTGTATCTTTTAATCTTATTTTTGATATGGCAATACGAAGTCCTTTTTGAAAGGGAATGGGAAAGAAAAAGACGGAGAAAGGGTGGAAGAGAAAGACAGAGAGAGAGAAAGAAAGTAGCTAACTATCGAAACATGCAGTTAGCAATCAGATACATTATTTATATTTAAAAATCGCATTTAACTTCACCATGGGATTCTTTGATGTAGAGTTCCCAGAAAACATTTTATTTGCTTTATTACAAAGCTTTCCCCACAAGCACAGTATCTCAACTCATCTACTGTGTAAAGTGAACTTTATCTGTATTTTAGAATAAAGAAAACCATTCAGCAACATCTGCAAAGCAGAGAACTCTGCTACCTGCTGAACTTGGCAATGATCTAGCCCCGCCCCGCTTGCTGTCTTGCTTTATTTATTCTAGTTGGCATTTTAAAATCAAGTGTTTGATACACGCCAGGCTCCCTTCTTTTGTGTGTATATTTCTTTTAATCCTCACTAGGAAGAGACTGAGAGTCAGATAATTTACATGATTCCCCAGAGTAACCCAAGTCAATGGCAAAGTAAAAAATGTCTGTCTCCACTCCCTGGGTGTCTGCCACTATGTCGCACTGAATCCTTCATTCCCAAAGAATTCCAGTTATATTCTCAGGACTAATTAGCAAAAATATGCACTTTATACCTGCAGTCTCCCTTGTTTCTCCTCTCTCCCTCCTCCTCCTTATGCGTACACACACGTGCGCACACACACGTGGCTTTTAACTATGATGTTTATCTTACTATGTATAAATCATCTCAAGGTCAAAATTACAAATTTAAATCTTGATCATCTCACACCTATTAGGATGGGCCCTATAAACAAAAACAAAATGACAATTGTTGGTAAAGACGTGGAGAAAGTAAACCTTTGTGCCCTATTGCTGGGAATGTAAAATAGCGCAGCTGCTATGGAAAACAGTTTGGAGGTTCCTAAAAAATTAAACAGAATTATTGCAATGATTCTGTAATCATCCCACTTCTGAGTATATATCCGAAAAATAAAGCAGGATCTCAGAGATATTTGTACACCATGTTCATAGCAGCATTATTCACAATAGCCAAGAGGTGGAAGCTACCTAAATGCCCACCAGTGTTCCAATGAATAAAATGTGGTCTAGCCATACAATGGAATGTTAGTCAGTCTTCAAAAAAAGACAGAAATCTTGTCCTATGCTAGAACATGGATAAACTTTGAAGACATGATGCAAAGTAAAAGAAGCCAGTCACAAAAAGACAAAAACACTGCAGGACTCCACTTATATGAGATGTTAAAATAGTCAAACAAGGTACAAGAGTGGTAGTAGAATAGAGGCTGGGGAAGGGGAACAGGGATTTGTCATTTAATAAGTGCAGTTTTGCAAGATGAAAAAATGCTAGAGACCTATTTTACAACAGTGTATTTATGGTTAACACTACTGATCTGTACACGAAAAATGGTTAAGATGGTAAATTGCATGTTCTGCTTGTTTTACCACAATTTTAAAAACACAAAACAAAACACTTCTACAGTCACAGAGAGACTAATCAATGCATTAATTTAAGACACTCAGAATTTGACTTTCATGAGAAAAGATTTATAAATGTGTTTGCAAATATAATTAATTTCAATAAAACCACACATTAGAGTAAAATAAATTTAAATCCTGATGAGTTAGATCCTAATTAAAAAAAATGACTTTATGCAGTAGCTTTGTCAGTTTGCCTGAGACATTAAGCTTTGAAATGATCATTTGTCCTGTCTGTCTGTCTGTCTCTCTCTCCGTGAAGGTCCTCACCCTGCCCTCACCCCTCCCTTTGCCCCTGCCCGCCTTTGGCCATTATGCTGAGCCAGAGTCAAACGAACCTCCTGCCAGGTACAGGAAGATACAGGCAGGCTTCTTGGGGGTGAAGGAGGGGCTTGAGGATCGCAGCAAGAGTTGACATCAAAGCAGCCTGGTGTTTTTTTGTTTTGCTTTTGTTTGTTTGTTTGGAGATGGGGTCTCACTCTGTTGCCCAGGGTGGAGTGCAGTGGCGCGATCTCGGCTCACTGCAACCTCCACCTCCCGGGTTCCAGCAATTCTCCTGCCTCAGCCTCCTGCGTAGCTGGGATTACAGGCACCCGCCACCACGCCCCGCTAATTTTTTTTTATTTTAGTAGAGACGGGGTTTCTCCACGTTGCCCAGGCTAGTCTCAAACTCCTCAATTCAGGCAATCCGCGTGCCTCGGCCTCCCAAAGTGTTAGGATTACAGGTGTGAACCACCATGCCTGGCCCAAAGCAGCCTCGTTTTAAGCAGAACCCGTCAGGAGAAAGTGAGCCAAGCAGCTGCTGGCCTCCAGCCCTCACTGCAATGTGAGGAGATGGTGAGATCCTACACCTCTTGGCATTCTTCTTGCACGATGTGCTGAAATCTGCTGCTGCTCGTCTCCCATTGTCTTTATAAGGTTCAGTTTATTCTCTTTTTAAGTTCTGTTACCGTAATTTTGGCAGGGTCTCAAGAGGGAGAGGAGATGAGTGTTCAGAACTCTGCTTTTTCTAAAGATCTGGTTCTCTTTGATGCTCTGTGTCTGCGCGCGCACGTGTGTATATGTGTGTGTGTGCGCGGAGTGTATTTCAGGATAAGAGCCTCATTTGATAAGCAAGTGAATTGTCTTGGAAGCCGCTAAGAAACTCTGCGTTTTAATGGTGAAAACCCAACGTTGCATTTAGAGCGGATTGTCCATGAGGTGGCAGATGCTGGTCCTTCGGTGGGAAGGGAGGAGTGGCCAGACCCAGGGAGACTTGGGTCCCCGAGCCTTGGAGCAGGCAAGGCAGGTGAGTCGTGAGACATCAGAGACCAGCACCCCACTCAGTACCACTGAGTCCAGCTGTGCGAATTATACAAGTCCTGGACAGGTTTTGTCTGTCCCAGGAAAGCAAGAATGATTTTGCACTAAATCTCTTAATGTAATTCATGACATTAACATATACAAGAAAAAAATATCACCTCATCTCAACAGATGCAGGAAAGGTATTCAACATAGGTCACAGCTCATTAATGACATTTTTTTTTTTTTTTAGACAGGATCTCATTCTGTCGCCCAGGCTGGAGTGCAGTGGCACAATCACTGCTCACTGTAGCCTCAACCTCTGGGGTTCAAGCGATCCTCCTGCCTCAGTCCTGAGTAGCTGGGACTACAGGTGCACACTGCCACGCCCAGCTAATATCTGTATTTTTTGTAGAGATGGGGTTTGGTCATGTTGCCCAGGCTGGTCTCAACTCTTGGCTCAAGTGATCCGCCTGCCTCCACCTCCCATAGCGCTGGGACTATAGGCTTGAGCCAGCACACCTGACCCTGACAAAATCCTTTTCTGTTTAAATAGACACACCCATGTACGTAAGTTGACGTAAACAGGACCATGTCGTACGTGCTATTCTTGGCACCTCAACTACCCTCCCTACTACCACCACCATATGAGGGCCCCATCCCCACACTTCCCATTAGTCACTTCTCTCCACAGTCATACAATGCCATACACAGCTATGTGCACATACATATATTAAAGTATAAATGAGGGCAGACCCTATTTAATATAAACAGAAAAATATTTTACAGACTTCCTTGCATCATGCTTTTCTAACATGAAATTCACTGCATGATATCTAATGTGACTCACATATTCTCTTAAATGGCTGTTTACTATTCATTGACGTGGAGGAACCAGACCTCATCCGGCTGTGCCCTACTGATAGGCTTCGCTCATTTCCATTTGAGGCCTTTACAAGCTGCACTGACAAACATTCTTTCACTCATGATTACAAACTTGGTAATGTGGTATGTTTTTTTCCCATGGGATAGATTCCTAAGAGTCAGATTCGAAGACCAGAGTATATGTCGACTGTTCATAAATGCTGCCAACTGTCTCCAAAAAGACCCTTCTGTTCCCCATTTCCACCAGCACTTATAGGAGTCCGCCTTTCTTCTCACCCCCACCTGTAGTGACAGGGTTTTAAAAACATTTTTGGCCGGGCGCAGTGATTCACGCTTGTAAATCCCAGCACTTTGGGAGGCCAAAGTAGATGGATCACTTGAGCCCAGGAATTTGAGACCAGCCTGGGAAACATGGTGAAACTTCATCTCTACCAAAAAATATATGTGTACCAAAAGTAGCTGGGCATGGTGGCATGTGCTTGTAGTCCCAAATACTCAGGAGGCTGAGAAGGAAGGATTGCTTGAGCCCCAGGAGGCAGAGGTTGCAGTGAGCCAAGATCATGTCACTGCACTCCAGCCTGAGTGACACAGCAAAACCATCTCTAAATAAATAAATAAATAAATAAATAAATGTTGCCATTCTGACGCATACCAAGTGATACCTCATGCTCACTTCAATTGGAACCGTCCTGATTGCTTCTAAATTTGAGCTTATTTTATTTTTACTTAGTGTTATTTTTGTACGACATCCTACAGTACGACAAGGTCATCCCTACAGTACGACAAGGTCAAACAAGGACTTCTGAGTGAAGAGGGCAGCTCAAACCCACCCATCTACTTCTGCTGCCTCCTTATTTAACGTGACAGCAAGCCTGTGCTTCCCACAGGCATAGAGTAATTGACAAATAGGCTTTACTCCCTAAGCTGTGGACTCCTCGCATGCTGTTCATTGTATTATTTTGTGGATCTTTTTATATGTCTAAAATATTTCATTGTAAAAAGCCTGGGGAGCGCATATCCATATGCTGGAGCATTCTACTGCCATAAAAAGGAATGAAGAACTGATAGCATGTTGGAACTGACGGCATGTTGCAGTGTGGGTGAACCTCACAAACACAATGTCACATGGAAGAAGCCAGACACTCCGTTCATGGTCCACGTGTTCGCCCAGGCCTGGAGGCTCCAGGCAGGTGGCAGGGTTGAATCAACGCTCTCTGACTCCGCACCCACCTCATGTGGGCACTGAGAGCCCTGATTTTCCAGCTGCACCACTGGCTTTCTGATAGGAGCGCAGAAGGCTGTGCTTGCCATTGCGTTCGCCTCACCCCATGGTTCTATGTTCCTGTTGCTTCTGTTCTATGAAGATGTGTATCCTGTTCCAAGTGTGACTATGACTTTCCCCAAATTAAAAAAATTTTTTTTTAAATTTTTTTGCTTTTGCTTAGAACAGGCTGGAGAGAGCTTCTTTCACCACTGTTTCAACCAATAAATATTGCCTGTAAAGTGTGTGTGTGTGTGTGTGTGTGTGTTTTTTTTAAAGAGACAGGGTCTTGCTCTTTCACTCAGGCTGGAGTGCAGTGGTGCGATCACAGCTCACTGCAGCTTCCAACTCCTGGGCTCAAGTGATCCTCCCATCTTAGCCTCCAGAGTAGCTGGGACTACAGGTGCACCCCACCACACCTGGCTTTTTTTTTTTTTCTTGTAGAGACAGAGTCTTTCTATGTTGCTCAGGCTGGTCTTTAACTCCTGGCCTTAAGCAGTCCTCCTGCCTTGGCCTCCTAAAGTGTTGGGATTACAGACATGAGTCACCATGCCCAGCCAGTAAAATGAATTTTGAAGGCATATTTACAACTGCATACATCCAGCATTTATGCAATATGTGCAATTACGATGTCACACTGCAGGTATAATTAGTAAATATATGTTAAGTTTGTCTGCCCCACCCCCTTTTTAAACAAGTTTGTCAGATGACTGCTGTGAGCATCCAAAACAATTATCGAGGTTGTTTTCAGTTCTCCAATCAGTATTTTGTTTCTTAAAATGAGGATGTGAGGAAAGTAGAACAGAGGATAACTAGAGGATGGGAAGGGTAGAAGAAGGGGAGATAGGATGCAGAATTACAGCTAGATGAAAGAATAAGTTCTACTATTCTATAGCACTGTGGATGACTATATTTAACAATAATACGTAGTTTCAAGTAGCTAGGAGGAGGATATCAAATGTTCCCAACACAAATAAATGACAGATGTTTGAGATGGTGGATATGCTAATTACCCTGATAGGATCACCATACATTAAATGTTTCAAAATATCACCATGTACCCCATGAATATGTATCATTATTATTTGTCAATTAAGAAATAAAAATAAAATGAAGATGTGAGAATTTTCGGGGCATGGAACTGTCCTGTATCTTGATTGTGGTAGGGATTATGCAATTGTACCTACCTGTCAAAATCTGCAGAACGGTCCACTAAAAACAGTACGTTTTTCCTTATGTAAATTAAATTTTAAAAAATGAGGGCCTGGCACGGTGGCTCACGCCTGTAATCCTGGCACTTTGGGAGGCCAAGGCAGGAGGATTGCCTGTGCTCAGAAGTTTGAGATCAGCCTGGCAAACATGGCAAGACCCTGTCTCTACCCCCCACCCCCCTCTACACACACAATAAACAAATAAAAATTGGAGAAAAATAATAGTTTTCCCATGTGCTATCTCCAAGTTACAATTCTGACCCAGTTGTGAAATTCAAGTTTCTTTGAGGGCCCCCCCAAATAATCCACCCTGTCTCTGCGACAGGATTTTTTGTTTGGAAGAAAGAGGAGAGATTTACATTCCAGAGCCTTTTCAGAAAGAGAGTGTCTGTTGCCTCCTTCCTCTCCCTGTCTCCTTCCTAGTTCCCCAGGAACCTGATCTAACACTCAACCTCAAATTCCTCTCCCTTGACTATAAAGAACAGTTTAGCCCCCTTGGCGATGTGTTCTCAAACTCACATACCAGGCCTGGTCGTAATTGCAAGTGTTAAATGTGGTCACGAATATGGCTTTAAAAATCACGTTACAAGCCATCTTTGTTGGTCTGAATGGCATTGAAATAGGACACGTTCGTTGTTCCTTATGGAGCCATCTGGGTACGGAGGGAGCTTCTGGAGGACTGGTGCTTCTCTGTGTCAAAAACAAAACAAAACCCTGCCCCCTCCCTCCCTCTTCTGTATCCTCCACATCTCTCGGTGATGATGAATTTAGGGGTCAACTTCACTAGGCCGTGGTGGCAATATTTGGTCACTTTCGCGAGGGTGTTTTTGGATGCGATTGTGATTAACATTTAAATTGGCAGAATTTGGGTAAAGCCCCTTGCCCTCCATAGTATGGGTGGAGTGGGCCTCATCCATTTTGTTGAAGGCCTCACTGGAATAAAAGCCCAAGGTCCCTGGAGCAAGACGAATCTGCAGCAGTTGCCCTTAGGGTTGGAACTGCATGGTCGAGTCTTCCCTGGGTCTCCAGCCTCCATAACCAGTGACCCAAGCCTTTGCAATAAATTTCTCTATTTACACACACCCTATTGGCTCTGTTTCTTGAGAACCCCAATACAGAGCCTTCCCTCTAGTATTTAAATATGCTCAAATCTGTCCCCCTTAAAAAAATCCTTCCTCAAGCCCCTATTCCCTCTGCTTAACATCATCTCTCTTCCTTCCCCTTCAGGGCCACATTTTGCAGAAACGGCTGCTGTTTTCCTATTGTTTTACCTCTTCACACTCTCAGAGCACCCTAGTCTAACTCCCATCTCCAGCAAGCTTCCAAAAGAGTGGCTGTTAAAATGAATGATTTCCATGTTGATGAAACCAATAAATGCCAGACAGTCCCTCCTTTCCATTGATCTTGAAACATGTGGCTTTACAGCTCTTGAAATACGCTCTGAGTTCTCAGGGCCTCGTTTTCCTTTTGCTGTCTGGCTTTTTCAACCTCCTTTTAGCTTCTCATCTGCAAATCTTTCAATGTTGGAGTTCTCTGGGCTCTTCCTAGACCTTCCTTTTTCTCTCCACCCCCTCCTGCAGCCCCAGGTCATGTTATCCATTCTGTGGCTTCACCTACCACTGGTTGCTGATTAAGTCCAAAGTCTCTGTCTCAGCCAGGTCTCTCTTCTGAGTTCCCAACTCTTGTATCCAACGGCACAGTCAATGCTTCTGCATGACTGCCTGACACTCCACTCCCACACTCCTTCTGGACCACCAGATGCTGTCCCTTAAGAAATGCAACTGTAATTCCAAAGCAAGCTAGGTGTGTCCTTTGACACTTTGGGGTGACATACCCCGTCATTCATCCCATCTTACTGATTGTACTTCCTGGATATTTCTCAAATCCATCTTTTTTTCCCCCATTTCCACCACAAATTTAGTTTTAAGCCACTGTAATTTCTTCCTCCTAACTTGCCATCTCATACCTATGCTTGTCTTTCTCAAGTTCATTCTCTTTTTTTTTTTTTTTTT
>NW_012119598.1:597391-599702 GCF_000951035.1 Colobus angolensis palliatus
AAAAAAAAAAAAAAAAAAGAAAGAGTGGTCTTTTAATAATGCAAACCTAAAAACCTAAGCCTGTTGTTCCCCTATTTAAAACTCACTAACAACTTCCCAAAACCCTTCGAATAAAGTCTGTAATTGTCAGTGTGGCCTCCAAGGCCCTTCCTAATCCATATGTTGTCTCTCCAAGTTCTCCCAGCTCTCGGTGTCATCACCGACTGTCTTTCAGCGATGCTCCTGTTCGTTTTGACTTTCAGAGCATTTGCTGTTCCCTATTCTCGGGAAGTTCTTCTCCACCCCTTCTCCTGGCAGCTCACAGCTTCTCAGATTTCAGGGCTTGGTTTAAAGGCTACTTCAGCTAAGTCCCCATTTCATAGGTTCTCATAATTCTGTGTCTCCTTAACACTAACCCTAATAATGTATGCAATTATTTATCTGTTTACTTTCCCTGCTAGACAGAAAGTTCCATGTCCATGTTTGGTTCAGTCACAGTTGACATCTATCTTTCCTTTTGGCAACCGAGCATATGAACTTCTTTCTAGGCTGGAAGAATCGGCCACTTTATGAGTCCTGGTGGGGGTGGAGGGCAGGAGGGCAAAGGAGCACCCCCAGCTCCACTCACTTTTCAGCCTCTCTTACAGGCAGGACACCAGCAAGCTCCCAATCAGGCACATCCAGAGAGATGTGGGCTCAAAAACCAGTGACACAGGAGGAAAGGGTTGGGAAACTCCCTTCCTTTGGGCGGAAGGAGGAGGGGGGTGCTTCAAGGGTGAGCTCCTGGGGAGAAGCGCTTTGGTGCTGGCAGCAGCAGTGGCCGCACAGTGAGGTCCTGGGAGTAGAAAGTGGAAAACGTAGCGCCTGGTATCTGGGGGTCTGTATCCTTCAGTAGAGTGGCTCTCCAGCCCTCGATGATTCCATCAGCTTGTAATACAGTTTTTAATAGACCTTTATGTGCATCAGGGTCACGCGGTAAGAGAATAGCAGGCTATAAACCACAGTGGAGTCCTGGCATGTGGTAGGTACACAATGAATATCTGCTGATTAAAAGAATGCACTGAACAACCGGGTCTTAGGTGCTTTTGTGGACTGAAGAAGATCCATTATTCTTACATGAATTTTTGAAACTCACACCCATCTTCCATTTAAATGACAAAAATCACAAATGTGAAACCAAAGAAAACACTATTAGTTGATGTTGGAAATGCCTTTAAGATTGTGTTCACTGCATTACTATATGATTTCTTTTCCTAATAAAAAAGAAAACCACACCCACCAAAGAACAAAAAGGTGGCCTGGCAACCAGGGACAGTGCGTCATGTAAAGGCTGCTTCACTTTGAGAGGAGGGCTACCTCGCTACAGACACAAACCCAAAGGAATTCAAAAGTTGCTCTGGCCAGGCGTGGTGGCTCACGCCTGTAATCCCAGCACTTTGGGAGGCCGAGGTGGGTGGATCACAAAGTCAGGAGATCGAGACCATCTTAGCTAACATGGTGAAACCCCGTCTCTACTAAAAATACAAAAAATTAGCTGGGTGTGGTGGCGGGCACCTGTAATCCCAGCTACTCGGGAGGCTGAGGCAGGAGAATGGCATGAACCCAGGAGGCGGAGCTGGTGGTGAGCCGAGACCGTGCCACTGCACTCCAGCCTGGGCCACAGAGCAAGACTCTGTCTCAAAAGAAAAACAAAACAAAACAAAACCTGCCCTGTAAGAATGCAGAACAGAGACCTGGTTCCTTTACTGAACACTAATTTTCTCATCTATAAAACTGAAACAGCTCCTACTGCAAATGGGCGTGGTGAGATTAAAGAATGTAAGACCTCAAAATTCAAGGTCTGCCTCATGGTAAGGGCTCCCTGAACATTTCCATATTTCCTTCCTCCCTCTTCTCCTTCTCACTAGAAACAGTGATTTGTTTATTAACTCACATGTCGAACAGAGCAATGTTTAAGAAACCAGTGATACTGACAGTTTTTTCCACGCAATATATTCTCACCCTGGCTTACAGCCCCCAAAATATGGATTCTTTGGCAGGAACATTTATAGCACTTATAAAAAAGCACAGATGATATGAAAATTAACTTTTGGAAATAGTTGAAATGCATATGGATTTTTCTTTTACAGATTTATTCATAATGCTGAACCTAGGGATGCCCAAATGGATACTTTAAAGCTCAAAATCTATCTTCACACAAGGATTATTAGAATTGCCAAATACACATAGAACAAAATAGGCCACACTGACAACACTGTCTAGTGTTTGATTCAGTTCTTTTATTTCTCAAATCTGCCATTAGAACTGTTTTTTTTTTTTTTTTTTTTTTTTT
>NW_012119598.1:601288-614927 GCF_000951035.1 Colobus angolensis palliatus
AGGAGGGCTATCCCTGGCAGGGAAAACAGCACTTGGGGGAAACAGGGCTACAGGAGCATGAAGTTAGGCTGACTTCAGTGGGGTGGGAGTCGAGGTCAGCCACGATCCAATGAAGCTGGAGATCAGCAGGTCTGGCAGCCACTATGGGAACTTGAACTTGGTCCCCAAGACAATGGGGAACCATTTAAGGATCATGATCAGATTTGTAATTTAGGACAATGACTGTGGCTGCTGAGAGAAAAGTACAGAGCCAACTCAGCTAGGAAGCCCTGGGAAGGAGGCAATCAAGGGCTCTGGGGCCTGGATTAGGTAGTACAAGGTAGGAAAGGTCGGTGACACTCAGTGGTGTTTTGAAGGTGGAATTAACAGGTCATGGTGACTGACCTGATGTAGAAGGAAAGGAAAAGAGTAATTGGCAAGTTTCTGGTTTGAGCAATTGAAGGCACCCTTGCGCCATTCACAGACACCATAAAAAGATGGGCACCTGGAAGAAAAGAGGAAGCAAGAGGTAGGGAGTTCTGGATGCACAGAGTTTGAAATGCCCATGGACGTTTGAATGGCCCTGTCTAACAGGTAGCTGGACACATGGGTCTGGAGTTCAGGAGAGATCAGAGTTGACTACAGTCATGGGCATCATTTCTCCCACACCTGAGGACCAGTGAACTGCATCTTGGCTGTGCATCAATCACTTTTGGAGCTTTTATTAAAAACTGTGTTTCTTTCCTTACCAAGTATGTCCATGATTTTTCCTTACTTCTACTAGGAGTGGGAGTAGCGGACAGGACATTGAGTAAGCGGGGTAGAGGTCAAATTCACTGAGATTGAGCTTTTGTTTTTGCAGAGCATTTTGAAGAATGACGTAAGCCCCAGAGGAGGTGTATCTTTTCCTGAGTGGCAACCAAATAATTTCTGGTAGGATTTGTAGCCCCTCTTCTCTCACACCAAGTTTCCAAGCCCATTTCGTTAGGACAAACTTCAAACTGGCATTTCAAAGTCTAAGAACTGACCAGCAGCTTAACAATCAATTACTACTTATTCAAAACCCTTTGACTGTTATTTCAGTTATTTATAGGACTTGCTATATAGTCCATTCACTTCCGATGACTCTGTTGTCCCAACTGAAGAAATGAGCTCTTTGGCAAGACTGATTTTCTCTTGATTTGAATTTATAAATTGGCTAATTTCATGACCATAAAGTTTGTATTTTTACCACTAGGTCAGAAATAGTAACAGATGAAGTAAAGGACGTGGTAATCTTTTTTTTTTTTTTTTTTTGAGACGGAGTCTCGCTCTGTTGCCCAGGCTGGAGTGCAGTGGCCGGATCTCAGCTCACTGCAAGCTCCGCCTCCCAGGTTCACGCCATTCTCCTGCCTCAGCCTCCCGAGTAGCTGGGACTACAGGCGCCCGCCACCTCACCTGGCTAGTTTCTTGTATTTTTTAGTAGAGACGGGGTTTCACCGTGTTAGCCAGGATGGTCTCGATCTCCTGACCTCGTGATCCACCCGTCTTGGCCTCCCAAAGTGCTGGGATTACACAGGCTTGAGCCACCGCGCCCGGCCTATAAACGTGGTGATACTATGAACTTCACACCTCTCATGAAGCAGTGGTACAAGAAATAACTGAAGGGCTAAAATACGTAAAAGCAAAAACATCAATAATGGGGCCCACTGGCTTCCTGAAGATCAAGCTTTCGTGATGTGGAATCTCAGCTCACCTAAACCCAGAATTTACATTTTTTTCTCTGCATTCTGTTCCATTATATTGGTCCATTTACATTTTTGATCCACTACCAAAGTAATATTTATAAAATGTCCATAGTGTCTAATCCTCATTCACCCATTCTTTTTTTTTTTTGAGACAGGATTTCGCTGTTGCCCAGGCTGGAGTGCAATGGCACAATCACAGCTCATCACAGCCTCAACCTCCTGGGTTCAAGCAATCCTCCCACCTCAGCCTCCTGAGTAGCTAGGACCACCGTTGTGTGCCACCATGCCCAACCAATTTTTTGTAATTTTTTGTAAAGATGGGGTTTTGCCATGTTGCCCAGGCTGGTCTTGAACTCCTGAGCTCAAGCAATCCTCCCGCCTTGGCCTCCCAAAGTGCTGGGATTACAAGCATGAGCCACTGCACCTGGCTCCCGCCTTTTTTTTTTTTAGACACGGTGTCGCTCTGTCACCCAGGCTGGAATGCAGTGGTGCAATCCTAGCTCACTGCAGACTTGACCTCCTGGGCTCAAGCAATCCTCCCTCCATCAGTTTCCAAATAGCTGGAACTACAGGTGTGTGCTACCATGCCTGGTTAATATTTTTAATTTTTAGTAGAGATGGGGTCTTGCTATATTGCCCAGGTTGGTCTCAAATTCCTGGGCTCAAGTGATCATTCACCCATTCCTAATCCTGCTTTTTACCCTGAACCACAATTTACTAACAGCAACTGTAGCATTAAAAGGTCCACAGAGAGCACCTTGGGCAGCCCGTTGGCTTGACTCATGATGACAGCTGAAGCTCAAAACATCATGTTGCCCAGGCTGTGAAGCAGCGGATCCCAGTCCACCTGCCTGGTGCTTCTGGCTGCACTGGGGAATGAAGGCAGGAGCCATTGTAAGGCTTTGAGGATTTCAGCATTAGTTCCCGTCTCCTTCCAGAGAAGGAGATACTGATGGGAAACAACTCTGCCTTCCTTCATCATCGACCTCTGCCTTCTCTTCAAACATGGAGAAACTGCAGCCACCAGACGCGGGTTTCCTCACTTTCCATTTCTAACTGATCTCTCCTCACCCCTTCTCACATCTTCATTTCCTGTCATCAATGGCTCACTCCCCACTGAGTGCTTAATTACATTTCCTTCCTCTCACTCTGGGAGGGAGTAGGTCCCACTATTTCATTATCGATCTGCTCCCTCCGCAACTCTAATATTTCCCTCTGCTCTCTCTCCTTAGCCTACACATTGACCTGTCTCTGTTCCCAACCTAAGCCAACAATCCTACAATTCTGTCTCCTCCTCAGAAACTCCCCCCTGGTTTTCTTAATCATGAAGTTTATTCAGAAAAGCCATCACTTCTTGCTATTCATTCACTGACCCGACACAATCTTATCCAGGATCCCTCTTTCACTCCTACAGAAAATGCTCTTGCCAAGATCAGCACAGATCCAACTGCCATATTCCAAAGCTTCTCGATTCATCTTACTTCACCACCTAACATGGTCACCTCCTACTCTGGGGGTTCTGTGATACCGACAATATCATTCACTTCGAACTTCTCTTCTGCTCAGCCTTCAAATGTTGGGCTTTCCCGTTGTTAGAATAACTTTCTTCCTTGTCCATTGTCCAATCTTTAAACATCATATAAATATATAACGCACGGGTCTGTGTTTTACTTTCACTCCAGACCCTTCTCCTGGGTTATAGTTCTAATAAGTGTCCAATCAGAAGTCCCTCAGACATTTCATGTTCAATGCACTCAAAACTGAAATCATCCCTCTTTGCTCCTACCACCCCATTTCTTCTCCTGTCCTCCTTTAATGGGATCAACCCATGTTTTCAGGCCACACACACACACACACACAAAGGAATACACACGCCTTCCTCTCTAAGTCACCTTCTGACCAGTTTACTTCCGCTTTGTTTCTCATACGTATCCTGGCCCACCATTGCCAACTCCAGGGTGACAGCCCAGGGCAGGCCCTAGCTCCTCACCTAGAGAACTGATTGATCTCCTCTGGTACTCTCTCACCAGGTGGCTTGAGACATCTTAAATCACCTCCCTGTTTAAAAGAAGTAAACCCCCAAAGGTATCCCTGATGAAGTGTGACCCCTGGGAAGGCACACACATTTCAATTAGGTTCAATACTAACCTACATTTTTCAGTTTCCTCTGTATCCATCCTGTTTCCTAGGCACATGGAACTTCCAGTTTCTTCTGGATCCACTTTCACAGGTGTCCCCACCGCCATTCCCATCAGGGCACACTCCGTGTCCCTCTTGTACTTCCTGAGCACTCCCCCCGTGAGCACCCTCCTGCCACCACCTGGAGGCAAACGCTCTGAATGCCACAGTCCCGACGCACTCACAAATGCTCACACTGCGGTGACCGCCCCACAGAACACCGTTCACACCCTGAGCACCGTCAGCAACTCCACTGCTGGGGAGCCAGATGACTGGAAGGCTGTGTGCAGGCGAGGAGGCCTCATCGCCCGAAACTCCCAGACAACACATACGACAGAAAAATGATATACTGACAGGGAAAGTTTTGTGAGAGCTTTAATGGCACAAAATGTTTATCGCTACAAGTTATGCATGTATTGTAAACTGTATATAATGGTACAAAGTGCTAACTAAAATAGATGAAGAATGCATAATCCCTTTGGCTCAGTTAATTCCAATAATTTCCACAATGGGTTCATGAAAAAACTTATCTGCCTGGCTAAGTCTTCAATTCTCATTTTTTAAGAATAGTAAGTATTTTTACTGCAATCACGGGAAGTTGTTGCACTTTCCAATGTGCAAGTTTGTGCAGTTTTGCTCGATTCTATTTACAAACATCTTAAGCCAGTTTTCATCAAACATATGAAAAATGAAGCCTGCCTTTTTGTCTCCAAATTGTAAACAGGTGTAAAGCTTTTAAAACATTAATCTCACAACTTCCACTGTTAATTGCTGAATTCTCCTTTCCAATCCGCAATGTTTTCGTTCAACACAAATCTGGGGGTAGCAGTAAAACGTCCATCCTGTGTGTTAGGGCTATAGATACACACTACACGCTCTCATAATAAATTCTACTGTGATGATGTATTCCTGTTTTAAGCAATTTTCCATAATTTCACTGAGGCTTTAAGAAAAAGGGCAGCACTACGTCTATTTTTAACATTGAAAGAAATCATAAATATACCCAGGTTCAATGGCACTACTGACAGAACTGCTGCTGAACGTGGAAAGAGCACAGTGCACTAGCTATAAGAAGTCACTTTCAGGTAAAGTATAATTTTACTTTCGCCCCGTAATACCAATTGTAATAGAAATTGCATACTGTAGTAGTTTAGCTAGTCAGTTCTCCTAACTTTCCGGCCTTTCCAATTTTATTCAGGCTTTTCAAAAATCAGTGAGCCATCGGATTTACTTTCTTCCCAAAGAAATTCAAATATGAACACTTGAAATAAATAGGTTATAGAAGGCAAATCAAGTGTTACCAGGTTTAAGAGTAAGACAGAAACACAGTCTAATAAAAAGATGTCCAAAATTATTTAGACATCAAATGCTAGAAAGAAAAAAGAAAATGACTTGCAAAACTATTTAGGATATATCATCTTTCTTAAAGATAGCCAGCTATATTCTTGAAAAAAGATAAACATTTTCTTGTTTAATCTGTATGTTATTTTCCACTATAACACATCAATTTTACAAATGTTGATGTGAGAGAGTTAGATAGTTTCTGCAAACTGGCAAACCTGGCTGTCATAGTGTTTTTATTCAAGTTGACCTGATGCACTTTATAGATTGCTAGTTTTAAAATTAACAATGGTTCTCTAAAGAGTCAATATCAATGTCGATATCATAAACAGTAATTATTTATATGTAAAACATGTGGTATCCTTCGGAGTCATACTAGATGTTCTGAAATCCAAGAAAATCTACTAGAGATAACTGGTCATCCTGATGCTTTCTAACAATTTGGTCCTAAAGCTTCACATTTTAGAAATGAACGAACAAGTATATCATTGAAGGAATCTGTTGAGTCTTCTGAACTTCAAGAGTTTTACCATAACTGAAAAGACGGCTACATGAGAAAATGACCAATGCCTGTAGTCGCAGGAATCACCTTGGGAAGACTGTACAGTAAACATTAATCAGTGAGAGATCAGAAGGAAACAAATGGCATCTTTTCAGAACGCTGTCAACTGTTCCCACAACCCAAGTCTGTTTTTCCAAGTTGCACAACTGCTTGGAACAACTCTGAAACAATTCTCTTCAGAGTTTAAAGGCTTCAGAGTATAGGTGATGCTTCCTAAAACAAGAAGCCTGTATTAACATCACAAATTGGAATTCATTCCAAAGCCTCTTCTTAGAGAAAAAAAAAAAGGAATAAAAAATAAAAAATTTAAAGTCATGAAAAATTCACATGCAGCTAATTAACGTAAAAAATATCAAACACACACACAAAAATCTCGAAAAGCAATTTCATATATTTCTAGGCCTGAGACGTTCCTTATCAGAAAGAAAGATTCTACACCATAGAAAAGACAGCATTACAACAGACTAGTATGAAAATCTGCTGATGTATTTCAGTTCTTATCCTATTTCATACCTATCATTATACAGCTTGCCTCCTATAAATTAAAAGGCGCTATTAGGAGGCTTAGACAAAAAAGTGGCTCCAAAGCTGGTTTAAAATAATTTTTTTTATTGCCCAGGATATTTTTTTCTTGTGTCTTGCTTATTTTTTTTGTTTTCTTTTTAATAACTATCAACTCAAACTTAGGGAAGTTTGCCTTTGTCTTGGGGGAAAAAAACAACTAGACAATAAGCTTCTTTGACATCATTTGCTAACCTGATCTCGTTTTAAGAGAGAGAGATGGTAGTTATGTTGCAAGAGTAAAATTTATACCATGAATGATACAGGTCTAGTCTGGTGGTACTAATTAGAGATAATAGCATTGTTGACAAAATTATAATCTGCTGGTGGCATTTGCGGAAAAGAAGCCCTTGCAAATTTCTAAACAACAGTAAACTCTGTTAGGAAATTCTAAAATGTCTTACAGGCCAAAAAGGGTATAAGGTTAGTAAAATGCCTCAACAGAGTTTGAATAAAATACTGGATTTGAGAGTTACTGGAATTGGATATGTAAAAACAGGGTGGTAGGTTGGGTCATGCTTACAATGGTCTCAAGTTCAAATAAGCTACTGTGACAATACACCACTTCACAGGTCACACGCATTTCCAGGGGCTTTTCCTTTCCCTCAGTAGGTGCTGGCAGAGGGTGTGCTCAGTCGCTTTCCAATATAGATGCTGAAAGGAAGCAGAGGTATCATGTTTCACCTGTTTCAACAGTTCTATACCAGCTTGTCCACAGTCTGAACTCTACTTAACACTCTTCAGTCTTTGTAAAAGGCTCTAAAGGTTTGTGGGCACCGCTCCCCAAACACCATGAAATCATCGCTGACTTTCTTAAAACCAGTCACCAGCCCAGCCAAACTGGTTTTATATGATTCTGTCTACTCTTTAAATTGGGGCTCCACAGCGAAGGGGTAGTGATTAGACAAAATAAAGCCAGAGAGAACAGATCCCTCCACAGAGTAAATAAAGCAGCCCAACTCCTTCAATATGTTTCTCTTTGGTGGACAGAAGGTTCTACTGACACAAAAATATAGTAATATGTGAAATTATTTTGGTGCTCTATGTAGGACAAAAAAAAAAAAACACAAAAAAAACCCTTAAAAGCTGTCAGTGCTTTAAAGACAGCACTTACTAATAACTCTTAAGGATTAGGGGCCTTATAATACTTTTTCAGGCCAACCAAGTATTTGGCCTCTTCAACAGCAAAAGCAGAAGGGAAGTTAAGGAAAATATGTAACAAGCTTCACCTCCAGTGCAATTAAAGCAACCAACTTTTTAAACCCTCTTTTTACATTCATCTATAGCAATAGTTATACTTACAGCCAAGACAAACAATCTGAAGATGACTGAAAGAGAGACGGCAAGGTACAGAAACCAACCGCTTAAGGGCAATGAACTGCTGTATAAGTAGCAACGTATTAAACTCCTATACCTGCCCCACATCGACCCCCACGCAGCAGTCACACACTGCTCTTCTGCACAAACCCCTTCTAGGTTGCTGTCTGTGATTACTGTCCTCACCCTCACAAAAGCAGATCAAGCACCCGAGAGAGACAAGAGGGGCGTGTGGAAAGCTGTAGGCAAGTTTCTGAGGTCGTGACTGAGCATCTCTCTCCAATATGCTGAGCTCCTTAAAGGGAAGAAAACGATGACCCACCTTCTGTATATCTTATATGAAAACGACCCATTGGGCATGCTTAGAGCACAACATATGTCTTGAAAAAAATTAACAGCTACTGTTTAACTCCTAAAATCTTTCAGAAGTGTAATTCCTCAATTGTTTAAATCAAGGAAAAAAAGCAATTTATTTAAAAGATGTGGCTGAAAAACTAATGAATTACATGTAAATATGAGGTCGATTTTAGCAAAATAAATGAAAATACTACAAAGTTAAAAAAGGAAAAAATGAGCACCAATCAACCTACCAGTTTCATTTAAAAAAACCATTCAATGTAATCATGTATTTTCCCATATGAAAAAAAGTATTTGCATTGACCACAAAATTTACATGTTAAAGATTAGTTTAGTTCAAAAATTACTCAAGATTAAATATTAAACAACAAAACCCAAAAAGAAAAATCAATCACAGAAGAGACCAGTTAAAAATGATCATTTAGGGGATTAATATGAACATCTTTTCTTTTTTTTTTGAGATGGAGTCTTGTTCTATCCCCCAGGCTGGAGTGCAGTGGCATGATCTCTGCTCACTGCAACTTCTGCCTCCCATGTTCAAGCGATTCTCTTGCCTCAGCCTCCCAAGTAGCTGGGACTACAGATGTGCACGACCATGGCCAGCTAATTTTTGTATTTTTAGTAGAGACCGGGTTTCAACATGTTGGCCAGGCTGGCCTCGAACTCCTGGCCTCAGGTCATCTACCCACTGTGGCCTCCCAAAGTGCTGGAATTACAGGCATTAGCCATCACACTAGGCCAAACATCTTATTTTCAAGTAAGAAAAAAAAACCTCTACTATTATTAAAAATGCTTATTTGTAGAACAATTGTGTACCCACTTTAATCATTCTTAAGTTAACCTTATTTGCACTGAAACATTAAAAGTAAAGCAGTAAAAACTGCTTTCACATACATTTCTTCAATCCGAAAATAAAATAGGATAAAATGAATGGAAAAAACTTCAAGAGTTGGCCAGTACTTACCCTAGCCCCAAAGCCAAAACATGAGAAAGGAAGAGAGATGGAATGAAGACCTTCAGAAATTCTGCGGAGAAAATACCCCCTTTCTTCATGGCTCCACTTTTCCTCATGCTTAAAGACACAGAACGTTTAGGGTGTCTGAAGTGGAACTCCCTGAGAAAGAAATTCAGAGGCAGACGTCATTTGCTGAAAATATCGCGGGGATTACCACCCACTGCCTATAAGCCGCTGCAGATCAACTGTGTCCACCGACAAGAAACATGTGAGAACTCACTTGGGTGGAACGTTTTCGGGTCTACTGGACCAGTCTGACACCCAGTCCGCACTTTTCTTCAAAGCCTCAACTTCCTTCTCTCCTTCTACAGCTTCTTCTTCTGACTGTAAAGAATAATTCAAACTTTAAGAAAAAAAGGAAGACCAATTCCTCCTAATACAAAGACAAGTCTGGACAGGAAATATACCAAACTCATAAGGTTGCGTCTCAGCAATTTTAGATAAGAAACAAGCTGTTTTTCTAAAAAATGCTGAAAAATAATCTAAGATCAGAGTATGCAATATCTTCAGAACAACCTGAGTAAGCTTTACTGTTGGGATATCTAAGCACAGCAGAGGAACTGGAAAAAGACTGTATTTTGGGATATAATGCTAACTGAAGTATGAAAAACCTCGATAAGAGTTAAATCTGGGCGATACTTGTAAGGAGGTCCATTATATTATTCTCTTTTGTATGCACTTAAAATTTCTGTAATTAGGCCGGGTGCGGTGGCTTGCGCCTGGAATCCCACCACTTTGGGAGGCTGAGGCAGGTGGATCACTTGAGGTCAGAAGCTGGAGATCAGCCTGGCCAACATGGTAAAACCCCGTCTTTACTAAAAACAAAACAAAACAAAACAAAACAAAAATTAGCTGGGCATGGTGGCGGGTGCCTGTAATCCCAGCTACTTGGGAGGCTGAGGCAGAAGAATCACTTGAGTTTTGGAGGTGGAGGTTGCAGTGAGCCGAGATCCAGCCACTAGACTCCAGCCTGGGCAATAGGGTGAGATTCTGTCTCAAAAAAAAAATTCATAATTAAAAAAATAAAAGGAAATAAAAGGATATGCTAAAAATAAAATGAGAAGTAAAACAAAAGTAAGTGAGAGATGTGATGAGGAAATAAATAATAGTATTTACTGAGCACTTAAAGGGGCAAATACTATTCCAAGCATGTTACATGCATTAACTGTTTTTTTTTCCTGGAGACAGGGTCTCGTGTGTCACCCAGGCCAGAGTGCAATCATAGCTTACTGCAACCTTGAACTCCTGGGCTCAATTAATTCTACCTTAGCCTCCCAAGTAGCTGAGACTATAGGTGTGTGCCACCATGCCCAGCTAATTTTTGTATTTTTTAAAGAGACAGTGTTTCACTACGTTGCCCAGCCTGGTCTTGAACTCCCAGGCCTAAGGGATCTTCCCTGCCTCAGTCTCCCCAAGTGCTAGGATTACAGGTGTGAAACACTCTGCACCCAGCCACATGCATTAACTTTCACCTTGCAAAAAACAACCCTATAAAAATAGGAATTATTAAAATCCCATTTTACAGATGAGGAGACTGAGACATAGATTAAATAATTTGCCTAAAGTTCCACAACCAGTACATAGCAGGGCCAGTATTCAAACCCAAGAACACTGTATAGAGAGGTCCTACTGTTAAGCACCAGGGTTGACTCTCCGGAAGGAGATTGTATTTTTAGGACAAATTGCTATGCAAACATTTTCCAAGGTTTCGAAACTATGTTAGTCAGAAGTTTTTTGGAATAATTCATAATAAGTTGAGTCAGAATTTAACATCTGTCATATCAAATAAAATAAAAAATGTGATTTTAAAAAATTGCTAATGATAACCTAAAGTTTCAGGACAAGAACAATTAACATTTCCAATAGCTCCCCTTTTAATAGAACCAAAAGGAGGGGAAAAGTCCTAAAAATATTTATTTATTCAGTTTTATTGATTCAGAATTATTTATTCAGTTTTCTTTTTGAGACGGAGTCTCGCTCTGTCACCCAGGCTGGAGTGCAGTGGCGCGATCTTGGCTCACTGCAACCTCCGCCTCCTCGGTTCCAGCAATTCTCCTGCCTCAGCTTCCAGAGTAGCTGGGATTACAGGCACGTGGCACCACACCTGGCAGATTTTTATATTGTTTGTAGAGAGAGGGTTTCACCATGTTGGCCAGGCTGGTCTCGAACTCCTGACCTCAAGTGATACACGCACCTTGGCCTCCCAAAGTGCTGGGATTACAGGCGTGAGCCACCGCGCCTGGCCATATTCAGTTTTAAAGAATGTCCCCAAACCTAAGGGCCTCAAAACTAAGAAGCATTTTGACATTTTATTTTGTTTGACTAGGATTCACTCTTTGACTAAAGCTGTCATTCTTTTCAGTAGGTAGCTAAGAAATACAGTCATGACTCTTTTTTGACAGGTCTAGTTCTCTGTGAAATAGCTACCCCAGGACAGGAGCTTCAGATGGGGCAAAGTAAAACCCCTGTGCGTTGTCTACTGCTCTTGTTAGTACCATTCTTATCTAGTTCTGCTGAACTTGGCAAATTCCGCTGAATGACACAATGTAGCATTTAGGATTAAGCTCTTTCCATTGGCTATTGAGATTACTCAGAATCATGAGTTGGCTCTTTGGAGTAACACTGAAATCATCCCAAATCAAAAACAAAAAACGGTTACAATTTACTTGCAGATCAGTTGTTGTGCACAGAATATCTGACTACACTCAACATACTGCAGGTGGTTTCTGTTTAGTTTCCTGCTTTGGCCTCACAGGTCTCTCTTTAAACCTGCTCAAAGATTTAACAAGTTAATATTTCATAATTCCTGACAGAATGAAAACGCAGTAAGATTTTACGCTCTAATTTTTGTTTTCAAGAGGATGGAATTTTCTCAGTTGAGTGAAGCAAAGTTACCTCTGAACAAGTGTTTTCAAAAGAAAACAAAACAAAAAAGAACTCCAGATAAATTTCTCAACTTACTCTAACACTTTAAGAGTGGTAAGCTTTCCCCATTTACTACCGCTCTGTGCTTCCTTTTATTAGTCTTCAATTTGCCTTCCAAATTTAAGGTTTTTTCAGGTTTTAAACTGCCTTCCAATTCTTAGAATTCCAGAATATGGTAAAAACGTACTTAATCTAATTATGTAAGATTTGTGCTTTTAAAATCAATAATCCTCTCTCTATACCTACATCTATCTATTCAAAGAAGATTCTGGCTGGGCACTGTGGCTCACGCCTATAATCTCAACACTTAGGGAGGCTGAGGTGGATGGATCACTTGAGGCCAGGAGTTTGAGACGAGCCTGGCCAAGAGGACAAAACCCTGTCTCTACTAAGAATACAAAAATTAGCCAGGCGTTGTGGTGTAATCCCAGCTTCTTGGGCGGCTGAGGCAGTAGAACTGCCTGGAAACAGAGGGTTGCAGTGAGCCAAAGCCACTGCACTCCAGCCTGGGTGACAGAGTGAGGTCCGTCTCAAAAACAAAGAAGATTCTGATCATTCTTGCCTGTTCCCTCACATGGAGTTCTTTATTTTCTAATCCCTTAAGTTTTCCTTCTCTGGTCCACCTCAAGGTCACTTTGTCCTCTAAATAGGGATATTAAGCTGTATTCCATGATTCATGTACAGATAAAAATCACAGTTTTACAAGAGAGGAAAAGGAGGACACTTTCCGTTTGGATCATTTTTCAGTAACAGTCAACACTGTGCTGGCATTTTTTGGTCCCAGAAACACAATGCAAAAATGTCTTCAATAAATAATCTATATTGCTTCTTGGACTTTTGGCTAAGATCAAGTGAAAAAACAATCTACAGTCTGTTTTCTGATACAAAACTGAGACTCTTGAGAATGATCATCCCAAAAGCAGTTTCATGATCTTTTTCCTAAGTGCACACTGCCTTAGGCGGAAATTCCCCACACCATAACTCAGCAGACATTTTTCAGTTCATTCTCGTGGCTTTGTGAGCTCTCCTGTTAATCGAATCCACTTACTTAGTTCAGTAGAAAGAACAAGGGCCACAGACTGAGACCTGCTTTGAATCCTGGCTCTAACACTGACTTGCTTTGTGATCTTAGATAAGTAATTAGTACAAAGCCTCACTTTTTCCATTTGTCCATGGGGATAATATCACTGCTTTCACTGGATTGAGAACATTAAAAGAGAGGTGGGAGTAGTAACTCGTGTCTGTAATTCCAGCACTTTGGGAGGCCGACGTGGGAGGATCATTTGAGGCCAGGAGTTTGAAACCAGCCTGGGCAATATAGCGAGACTCTGTTTATACAAACAAAATAAAAAATTAGCCAGGCGTGGCAGTGTGTTCCTGTAGTCCCAGCTACTAGAGAGGCTGAGGCAGAGAAATTGCTTGAGCCAGGAATCGGAGTCTGTAGTGAGCTATAACTGCACCATCGCACTCCAGCCTGGGTGACAAAGCAAGACCCTGAGACACTGTCTCAAAAAAAAAAAAAAAGAAAGAAAGAAATTGAGCAACTAGAACATATCTAGTTAATGCTAGTGACTTTCCTTCCTCATCTTAGAAAAGCTTGAAAATGATATATAGTCCTTATAAACACATATAAAAACATTCTATAAGATGAAGTACAATAACAGTCCTTAGGCCGGG
>NW_012119598.1:615207-629524 GCF_000951035.1 Colobus angolensis palliatus
AAAAAAAAAAAAAAAAACAGTCCTTAACCTGTTTTTTTAAGTTTCCTAACCCTCAACTTTCTTCTTATTCAGGAAGAAAATCAATGCTCCCAAATCCTAAATAAATTCATTTTTAAATTATTGTTTCTTCCATTAAAAAAAAGGCAATGTAAAAGGTTTTTGAAAGTTTAAACTATAACTACTGACAGCTCCCTTATTAAGTCTTACTCAACTGTTAAAATCTCTCTCATAGGAGTTACTGTCTTTCTAAACTCTTCCCTTGGTTGAAACTGACCGATCTGATTGTCAACATAAAGTACCTCCTCTTGATGACAGCCTATGCTCTCTTAGGGATTTGGTCCTGCGAAGGGATCAACACTGGCAAACCTACCAAAGGCCAAAAACCTGACATTTTCTTTCCTGAATTTCAAAAATTCCTTTGGAATTCCAGGACAGATGCATTCGGCTCTAGAATTCCGTGTAAATTCAATATTCAGTTAAGCCTAATTGCACATATGCAACTCTGTGAGCCAGGAAAGCACTTACCAAAGTGCTCCACAGAGTTATTAAGTTCTTAAGGGAAAAATGTATGCAGAGAAGAGGAAGAAAGTCTAAGGTCAAATAAGCTTGGGAAACATTTGGTTTAATTAAAAGTTTAAGAGACAGAGTCTTGCTATGTTGACCAGGCTGGACTCAAAACTCCTGGGGCTCAAGGGATCCTCCCGCCTCCACCTCCCAAGTAGCTGAGACTCAGGCAAGTGCCACCATGTCCAGCTTAAACTATAATCATTTCTTTACTGCAGAAACTGGTCAGAACTACTCATGCGACTACTAGGGTGAGAGTGTGGGGGAGCCTACGGCTGCATTACTTTCCATTTACTTGACTTCAGGACTATCTTACAGAAATTCCCTTTGAACAAACATTCTTGAAAACACATTTTGGGAAATGCTAATCTAAACTTTAAGCTTTCTGTATAAAAGATGATATGGATTGAAGAAATCCTCCTCAGGAAAGACCACAGCAAAGAATTTGATTTCTCTCTTGGATTCCTTGGTACGCTTTCTGCTATAGAGACTTTGTATGCTTTCTTCTACATCAGCTATCACTTACTGCATGTGGCCAAACTGACATACATAAGCCTGCAACTCAAATGCTCCAGTCAGATCATCTTACTACATGACAGCCTGCTATTGTGAGCTTCTCTACAGTAAAAAGCTCATCATCATAAAATAAATTCATGCTGAATCCATAGATTTTCGACATTTCAGAGGAAAGCAAAAATAGAGCATAGTAAAGTATGGAGGAGCTCTGTGGCCTTCGGCAACAGAAAGAATACTGGGTGGACACACAAAATATTTCTAGTGCTCAGGACACAGCATACTGAAAACCCTACAAAACAAGGTTTTAGTTGCAACTCATTCAAAGGTTCATTCAATATCTTTCAAGCACCCTAAATACAGGAGAAAAAGAAAAAGGTTCCCATCCTCAAGAATTTGTACTCTAAACGACACTTTCAGGTGATCTTACATATCAATAAAGTTAAAGGCTGGCCATGAGTATTCTAAATCATTAGCAAAAATTATATACTTACCATATTTTAAGTTTTATAACACAAACATTTGTAAGATTTTAATACTATATCCCTGTTTCCAACATTGTGAACTCTTAGTAAACAATATTTATCTTCAAGGAATCTTGCATAATTTAGATAAATTTTATGTCTACCTCTTGAAATTTATCTCAAAAGTCACTGCTTTGATTTCAGATGCATAAAAAAAGAGTCTTCATGTCTAGTTCTTCATCTTCATCTATTCTGTGGTCTTAAAGCATCTATCTCAGTTTTTTCTACTTATAAGCTCAAGAAACTAGCCTGGAGTATTGGCATGATTCATTATGGGCAAGAATTTTCCAATTCTTTTAGAGAGACAAGGCCCCAAATCCTTAACTGTAAAGGAGTGCAACATGAACTATACCATCCTAAATAAATTCCAAAATCAGAAATTCAGTAATAGCTTCAAACTATTCCTAAAAGTCTTCATGTTCTTTATTTTAGCAAAATGTACTTACAGAATTTCCATCTTTCTTGTTTACTGGAAATCAGAATCCCCCCCACACACCTGAGAGCTATGGTCCCTGCTGGTGTGCATTTCCACATCAAACATGATCTGCCCATCTTCTTGTGGCGAAGGGCTAGAAGAGAAGGAATTGAGCTATCAGTTTTAATTCTCACTTTGTCAAATGACTTAGTCTCTACTAGAAATTACAAAATTAAAAGTTACAGCAGTATGGCTTTGAAAAAGCAAATTAGAAAATGTATCATAACCCCATACAAGAAAAATGTATGTGATATTAAATGGCTAAATGAAATTGAGCATTCTTACTCCCAAAATGTTCTGTACTTTTTCAGTAGTAATAAATTCCTTCAAAATGATACATTTGCAAAGGAAATACTACCTACAGACACAAACTGTCACATTTTCTTATATTTACTCTTTTGTCCATTAAAGGTAAAAAATCTTCAAATTCAGGAACTTTAGTTCAGAGTTCTTTTTCTCAAAGTTCCCTCATCACTAAATAATTCACCAGTAGTTCTCAAAGTGCATAAGGTAGTTCTCAAAGATGCTTTCAGACGGTCTTTGAGGTTAAAGTTCCTTTCTTAATACTAGTAGGATTTATTTGCCTTTTTCATTCTCACTCTCCCATGTGTACAATGGAGTTTTCTGAAGGCTACATGATGTGTGATAGTAAAACAGAATGCAAGCGTGGATGAGAACTAGCTGTTTTGTATTAAGCTGGGTGTTAGCGATCTGTAAACGTGTAAAACAATGCCACTATTCTTATTAACTTGGAGGGTTTATAGAAAATAGGTACTTTCACTAAAAAAAAAGTTACTTATGTTAAAATGTATTATTTTTGAATATGTATTTTCTCAGCTTTAATTTCTAATATAGTAAATATCAAAATATATGAACCCACAAACAAGTCCTTTGGGGTCCCTAATGATTTTTAGGAATGTAAAGGTATGCTGGGCGCCGTGGCTCAAGCCTGTAATCCCAGTACTTTGGGAGGCCGAGACGGGCGGATCACCAGGTCAGGAGATCGAGACCATCCTGGCTAACACGGTGAAACCCCGTCTCTACTAAAAAATACAAAAAACTAGCCGGGCGAGGTGGCGGGCGCCTGTAGTCGCAGCTACTCGGGAGGCTGAGGCAGGAGAATGGCGTGAACCCCGGAGGCGGAGCTTGCAGTGAGCCGAGATCGCGCCACTGCACTCCAGCCTGGGCGACAGAGCAAGACTCTGTCTCAAAAAAAAAAAAAAAAAAGGAATGTAAAGGTATATAATGACCGAAAACTTTGAGAACCACTATTTTCCTTATTTCAGAAATATTTGCTTTGAGATATTTCAGAGTGAATTATATAAGCTTATATATTAATATAAAACCTTTATAATTGCATAAAATGCATTCTTAGAACTGTAAAAATTTACAAATAAGTTTTTAGACAAAAACAACACGGTCACAAACTGCACTTGACGCAAGAGATGAACAGAATATGCTAAGCTAATTTCTCAGCTTTATCAATGATTCCTTGTGTAAAAACTGAAAGTCACTGGGGATCCTTCACTACATACACAAACCCTCCCCCAAAATCTAAAATAGAAATAAAAAATATTTGAGGCTTAACTTGCTGAAAGGAATAGATATTAACTATAAAAGTTATCAAGAGTATGTATACAATGTTAATTAATGTACAGAAATGTTGGTGAGACTGACTCAGAAATAAGATCGTCAGAAATTTATCTGACAGATGAGGCCTAGGAGTCTTTTAGACTGGTATAACTGACATAGGAGATTCTTAAATGGGGACAGGAAAAGAGAAAAGCTGGTTCTGCATCAAACAAACGACATATATATTTAGGAAATTTTTATCTTGAACTAGCACAGGAGTCAACCAGAACTGGGCACTCCTGGTGGCCTCAGTTTACTATCTTGGTGCTCATAACACTGTTGGGTTCACAGCTACACATCCGGTTAAGGGTCAGCCTTACACAGCCTTGACCAGGTCAAGGCAGTCAGGGTGACAAAGTCAAGAATCCTATGGAAGCATCGCTCTGCTTCCATATGCTTCTTCACACTGGTACCAACCTCTTCTCTAAACTGTTTATTTCCTCCTAACAATTTGGAATGCATTAGAGCTTCACCCATGGCACATATTAGAATTGGCTGGGGAACTTTTAAAATATTGTGATGTCTCTACCCTGCCCCTGTCAACCAAAATGAGAAGTTCTTGAGATGCAGTCCGTGTGCCGGCATTTTTAAAAACTCCTGGGTGAATCTAGTGTGCCGTCAAGGTGAAAACCCCTGTGACAGAATGGAAGGCAAAGCAGAACACACTGGGGTTCCCAGCTAACAATCCTTGCAGCAACACAAATATTTCTATGCAATCATTTTTAAGTTGAAAATATACATAAATCAGCTCTAGGACTGATACCCAACAACCCCAAAACTTTTCCCCCTACAAAAAACACTTCCCAGTGACTTTTCAAATACAGAGACGCATGGCAATTCACATGACGTGAGTTTTGAAGACACTCCTCAATGGTAAAGCGTGTTAGTCAGATATCCCAGAAGAGTACTGTTGCACACTCAAGTTCTAGGCATTCTCTGAAAGATGACCACTAATCTAGGGCCTGGAGATACATAAGATGAGGGGTAGGAAAGTGTTCAAAAGCACTTGCCATGCCTCCTTCTCACATGCTTTAGCAACCTAAACTGAAACATGATCATGGGAGGGTGAAGGCATATTCAGTCACATATAAAACTGCACCATAGATGAACAGACAGGTAAGCAGGTGACTTTTCTTTGCTCATTGACAGCACCATGTGAACAACTGGCTCATGGACACCATGGTAGCAATGATCAAGGCCCAGACACGAACTTAGAGTGAAAGCCTTGTTGACAGGCCATAACAAGCAGAAAACTTGAGAAACCCATCAGCGAGTTCCATAATATAAATACAAATCTTCATTCGGAAAGACAGACTAATGCTGTAGCTACTAGAATCAAGGGCAAGCTGTTCAGAAGAGAGCCATCTGTTCTGGTTCCGCTTATGACAAGAGCCATCCCAGGCTCTAAGAAACACAGGGACAAGTAGGGGATGACACGGGGGTGGCGGGGGTGCACAGTGTGCCACAGAGCCAACAAGCCAGTCCCCCGCTGCCTTGGCAACATGAGTGGATCATAAGCCACTCAGGAAGCTGGACGTGATTTAACTCATTTCTCCTTTTTTTCACTTCTTCTGATAAGTAATAATATGTGCAATATACACAATTTTTAGAAAATACAAAAATGTTAAGAAGATAAATATCCATACTGCATTCCTAAAGATAGTCACTGTTTACATTTCCTTAATCTGCTTCCTGTGCATTTGTATTTTCTAAATGGTTAACATCAGTTAACAACTACCCAGAAGGTCATCCAGTGACCCATAATGCTAACAGTGTAGCTGTCACTGAAACAAGAATTTTTTAAACGTCATTTAATATCTAGCCCTTTTGGAAAAAAACCAGAAAAGTTTATACTAAAAAATAATGACCTGGTTTCATTCCACACACATATCTCATTGTAATCTTACTCTTTCACCATAAGCAGTCCTTAATCCATGGAATGAGTTTCTTCAGGTCAAACACAGAAAAATGAGGTCTGAAACAAAACATCCTCTGAGAAAGCAGAATAGCCTTCAAAACTATCTTCACAGACCTTGGTTGGTGCTTCCAACTGTGCAAATATTGCCATAACGTGCAACGACCTGCAGGTCCTATGAGTCAAACATTTACTGTCTATTATGTGCCAGCACCATTACTGTGAAGCTAATAAAAATGAAACATGGCTCCTGCCCTTTGAAACGTCAAGATCTAGAAGGGAAGACAGACATATACAGAGGTAACTAATTCAAGGCAGTCTGTGATCTGTAAAACAGGGATACAAAGGAAAATGGGGGAAAACTATATTAATTCTATAAATTAGCATTTACGCCACTGAATTTTTAAACCGATAAACTGCTAAAAACAATATAATCGCCGGGCGCGGTGGCTCAAGCCTGTAATCCCAGCACTTTGGGAGGCCGAGACGGGCGGATCACGAGGTCAGGAGATTGAGACCATCCTGGCTAACACGGTGAAACCCCGTCTCTACTAAAAATACAAAAACTAGCCGGGCGAGGTGGCGGGCGCCTGTAGTCCCAGCTACTCGGGAGGCTGAGGCAGGAGAATGGCGTAAACCCGGGAGGCGGAGCTTGCAGTGAGCTGAGATCAGGCCACTGCACTCCAGTCCGGTCGACAGAGCGAGACTCCGCCTCAAAAAACAAACAAACAAACAAACAAAAAAAACCAATATAATCTGGGTAAGCAAAATGACAATCTGGGGAAAACCGGTGGGCACTGAAGCATCTGTCAATTAGCTGTCTCACATAAACACAACATATATCTGTGCAATATATATTACACTGCAATGTATCAGAAGGCATATTTTGCTAAGTGACGATTTAGGCAAATAAATTTTTCCTAGAGAGAATGAGCCCTATAACCCATTCGTTTCTTGAATTCCACCAAAACATGGGTCTCACTTACCTGTCACAGTGAGAACTGCCTCTTGAACTACTCTGTCCTGATTCATGTTGTGCATCCAGTAGAATCTTCTCCATGTCTCCATTGTGGATGGAGGATGAGGATGGTACGTGTTCCAGCCCCCCATTTTTCCCATTGCCATTATCATTGCCATTGCTGCTGCTCATGGGGAGCTCCACCCAGGAACCTGTTGGACAAGTCAGATAAGTTAACCACAGCAGAACTGAAATCTGTCATGTGCACACAGATGTGAACGTGGTGAATCCAGATAAGAATTCCGACTCTTCTCAAACCAAAGGCAAAAGTATTCTGAAGAAAATAAGTAAGAATAAAAGTCTAAAGATCTATATAGTTCTGTTCCTGAAATAGCTCATGCCATCAACTGAGAAGCAGCGCGAACTCTGAAACATCTCAGAAAATGTGTTTTCCAGTCAATATTCTCTCTGGGTAAAGCTTAGTTTATGATAACACTTTACTGAAAACTCTGAGGTTGCTTTTCAAAAAAAAAAATTGCTACTTTTAGGCTACTTACCTTTAATATTTTAGTTGGTGTATATATACACACACACTTTCTTCATAGTCTACCTAAGCTACTCAGCTGTATCTGCTCCAGAAATGAAATAAATACATCACTTACAAATTTCATAAAAGATCTAAGTAAGTTAGCAACTATATCCTACTTAGTGCAAACAACTGAGAAATTCCTACAGAGGGAACCTAAATCCAATAGCAAAAATTTCAATTTGTACACAAATCAGGAGCATAAAATTAATGCGGCTGGTTAACTAAATCAGGTGATAATTGCTAAAAATTCAGAAAAAAGCGTTAGCTCTCACTGATTAGTTTCTTCATTTCCTTTATATCTCATGCTTTCTAGTCTTTCTCCTTTTTCATACACTAAACATACCTTGTGAACTTGTATTTTTTCTCTTCTCTCCCACGAGTTTCCACTTTCTAGGGTTTTCATTAAACCCTGTTGACGTGGGGGCAGAAACAACCGCCCATCAGCTATAGGCAAACACGAAAAGTTTTCTTGGACACAAAGTTGAAGGGGTGGAGCCACAGAAAAAGGGGATGTGCCACTGGTAATTCTACATAGGTCTTGAAAATATTTATTGGTCCAATGAGTTTGCTAAACATATTAAGGTGCTTTAATTTTAGTAAGAGTTGAGGCCAGGTACAGTGGCTCACACATGTAATCCCAGCACTTTGGAAGGCTGAGGCACCTGGATTGCTTGAGTCCAGGAGTTTGACACTAGCCTGAGCAACATGGCAAGACCCTGTCTCTACAAAAGAATAGTAAGTAAATAAATAAATAAATAGTTAACAGTAGCCAATAAACTAACTTCACAGTAAAAAGAGATAGTAGTATATTTTGTTCATAATTTCTATTTCTTACAATAAATTTTGTTTTAGAAAATGTAACCAAGTGGCTTGGTGTGGTCATCCCTCTAAACTCCCAACAGAAGTGTTATAGAGTTCCAGGGATGAACAAGGAGTTCCGTCAGTAAGTTGAAGTAAAATCATCAAAACTGGCTCAGACTCTAAAATGCACTCTAAATGTGGCGATGGCTACACCAGTTCCAGAGTGAATTCAACATCGCCCTCACAAGAAAGAAAACTCCAAGGCAGACGTAGCTGGGAATCTGACCCCATCACTTCCTGTCTACCTTTGTGACCTGAGCTTCAGCTTCCTCATTTGTAAACAGAGATAATAATAACACCGGGGTGCTGTGAGGACTTAGTAGTATCGAGTGCTGGTAAACGGAAGATGCTCAGTTATACACTAGAATTTACATTTATAAGTCCTTAGAACACTTTTCTTTCCGTTTGAAGCAGCCCCAGTGGCTACTACCATCCCATAATTACCACCAATTCCTTAGGACTCTGCTGCCAAATGACAGAGCTGTACATCTCCAGGCCTCATTCTATACACACATAAAATGGACGCAGACTAAAGATAACTCAAAATGGATTAACAAATACGACTAGCAAAGCTAAGAGAGATCTAACATTGAAGATGATTTATCTAGAGTGCCTCTGGAGTGTATAAGAAATATGCCAAAAGCATCCCTAAATTTAGAGCTCTGTAAAATATTTCAACTGGAGAGAAAGGGGGTGGGGGAGATAATATGTATATAAAACCAGTTTTTTTCTGACTCTGTTTCTAGGATTTTCAAACTTATTTTTAAACCAATGGAACCAGTTCTTCTTGTATAGAAACCTAATGCGTACAATAGTAGTAACAAACCAAAACCCAGAGCTGCTCTGACAGAAGCACAGCTAAGGAACCAGGAGTTCCAGATGGGTCTCTGTGGAAGCCAGTCTTCCCTAAAATACAATTAATGTTCACTTGAAGTAGCTGATCAAAGAGAAAAAAGGGTGTAACAAACAGTATCAGGCTTTCCGTTCCTTACTTTTGTCTTTCTTTTGAGAGAGTCTTGCACTGTCACCCAGGTTGGAGCACAGTGGCAAAAATCACAGCTCACTGCAGCCTTGATTCCTGGGCTCAAGCCATCCTCCCACCTCAGTCTCCCAAGAAGTTGGGACTATAGGGCACATACCACCATGCCCAACTTATTTATTTATTTATGTATTTATGTATTTATTTAGTAGAGATGGGGTCTCCCTACATTGCCCAGGTTGGTCTCAAACTCCTGGGTTTCAGCAATCCTCCCACCTCAGCCTCCCAAAGTGCTGGGCTTACAGGTATGAGCCACTGCTCCCAGCCTGGTTTTTACTTTTTTGAAGGACTTTCAAATCAATGTCTGGATCCTATTTTCTTCATTAAAAACACATAAGTAATCATAATCTAATATATACTTTAGGAACCTGAAAGAGACATACCTAGAACAGCTTAGAAAAAGTGATCTGTGCTGTGGCCTCCACACCCTGTAGCATAACTGAAAGCACTTCTACTTAAGGCAGACAATTTGTACTTGGCATACACTGGTATAGTTTGGTCAGGGGCTGAGACTGAAGCCAGGCTCCCACTCTCAGTTACAGCTGTTACCCTCGCACAGGGTACTTAACCTCTTTGTGCCTCAGTTTTCTCATCTATAAAACAGAGATAATAATTGTATCTACCTCGAAGACTTTGTTAGGAGGATTAAATGAATAAAGCACCCAGAACAATGAGAAAGGGCCTTAAGAAAGTTTTAGCTACTATAACTATATTCTGTATCATAGAAAAACCATTCCTTACTGGAAAAATGTGTTCCTAGAAAACGTAAACATCAGTACATAAAATTAAAAATTAACATCTCTCCCAACCTCCCATTCCTTCTCCCAAAGGAGCCACTTTTCACAGTTTCACATGGAGACTTGCAGTTTTTTCCAATGAAATATAGGTCTGTTTTTGCTTTTGTTTTTATAAAGAAATGGAACTGTACCATACACACACACTGACATATTCTGTAAGTCGTTTTTCAGACGTCTTCCCTATCAATATATACTGACATTCATTCTTTCGAACAACTGCATTGCATCTCATCTTTTATAAAGATATACCATACTTTAACCATTATCTAAATGGCAATGGTTAACCACTACTCAGATGGTTGTTTCTAATACTTTGTTATTACAATCAGGGCTTCAGTGAACATTCTGGAGAATAATGTGACAATATGTATTAACAGCCTTAAAAGGGTAGATTTCCTTTAACTCAGTAATTCTCTTTCAAAAATATTATCTATGGAAATACATAGTGGGTGCAGAGAGTTATGTACATAGGCATTAATTAAGAGGCTACATATTAATCTTTTGAGTAACATACAAAAAAACAAATATGTCTTCCTCAATAGATGAAAAACACATCCGTTTCCCATCACCTGATTTGTTCCTGATTTACAGCCTCAGAATTTCTTAGTGTTCTAACTCTACCAGTCCTCACAAAGTCCCTTTTTACTTGCAAAGGAAACAAGGCTAGATAAGACGTTTGTGCTGTCCAAGCAACACAAAGTAGAAAACAACCACAGAGTGAATTCTCTTCCTAATAATCAAGCTTGAAAACTAAAACCTGGAAAGCTTTCTCTATTATTTAAAAGACTTTACAAATTAAGAGCTGTTCCTTATGCCAATCTGTACATAATATGCAATGACGAGGTATTTTCTGGTTTGGGTTTATTGGGAATGACTAAGAGATTCAGAGAAACTTCTGTGAATGCTTCTCCATTCTCTAATATAATAGATCGTGAAGGGTAGTCCAATAATTGTGATTATACTCATTGCTGTATGTTGCATAATCTTTACAGTTTTATAATCATTAGTTCAATCCTCTTGCAAGAAGAAGAGGAGAGGAGCTTTGGGACAAGAGGAGGAGAGAATGAAGAGTATTTCTCCTCATTTTTTCCCCCCTAACTTTTAAAGGCCCACAATGTAACTCTTTTCAAATTTCATTATATTTACATTCTTTCCTCAAAGCTTTTCACTCATTATTGAAAGGAATCCAGACCAGGCCAACAAGAGTCACTGGCATTCTTCTTAAATTAAAAAAAAAAAAAAAGTTGGTCTTTTTGCAGAAGTATGTATTTACACACAAGTTACATAGGTATTCAAAACATTATGAGGCAGTGACAATCCATGAAGGCCTTAACAGCACTCTTCATAACAGGAAAGCAAGGACATCGTGCTTGAAGACGTTTCTATTTAAAAAAAAAAAAAAAAAACAGTTTGTGACCAGCTTGGGCAACAAAGAGAAACTCCATTTCTACAAAAAATAAGTTAGCCAGTGACCAGCCTGGGCAATGAGGTGAAACTCCAACTCTACAAGAAATAAAATAATTAGCTGGGTGTGGGGGTGTGCACCTGCAGTCCTAGCTACTTAAGAGGCTGAGGCAGGAGGATCACTTGAGCCCAGGAGGTCGAAGCTGCCATGAGCTATGACTGCATCACTGCACTCTAGTTTGGGTGACAGAGCAAGACCCTGTCTCCAAAAAACAAACAAACAAAAAAAATCGAAAAGAAAAAAAGGCTATATTTCTCAATAACAAGAATTACACTACGACTTTTACTACTACTTTGATTTTCCTTATTCGACCAATTAAATCTTATTCAAATGTTCTTAAGGAATTTGATAGTTTTCTTAACAACAAAACAAACTGGACAACATCCTTTTGACTTGGAAGGAGTTTGGGTATTTGCCCTGTAATTTTTAATGAAAGTGAACAGTCTCTCCACAGCGGTAAAGTTAAAAAAAAAAAATCACAGAAATACTTCATTATTCAAATATTACAATAATTTGCTATTGAAACTCTGCTTTGACCCCTGAACCAAAGATAAAAAATCCCAAACCCAAGAAAATCTGTACATTTCATCTGTTTTTCAGTTGTGCAACTTTACCCAACAAAGTCCTTCAGCTTATCAGCAATTTGGATAGTACTAGGTGCCTGAATAAATTGTTTTGCCCAATGCCCAAAAATCACTTCAAGGAATCAATGAGGCTTCTTGTTTTGTTCAGTGCAGTGTTGTGTAATGAGCTAAAAAAACGAACACAGTTAACAGGAAAGAGGGGAGTAATTAAATATGGCATTATCTAAAAGCTTTTCAGAAAGCTCACCCTATCCCACGAAAAATACTTTCTGTCTAGAAGATTTCCCAAAGCAACATTTTGATATCCCATGCAGGCTGAGAGTACTTCCACCTCTGTAAGAGCTGATGTCAACCAAGCAGGAACCGACCGGCCAAAGACATCAAACTCCTCATTGGTCTGTCAGACTCCAAGATAAACAATGACATATGGCTCAGCCTTTTTTTTTTTTTTTTTTTTTTGAGACAGAGTCTCGTTCTGTCACCCAGGCTGGAGTGCAGTGGCCCGATCTCTGCTCACTGCAACCTCTGCCTCCCGGATTCAAGCGATTCTCCTGCCTCAGCCTCCTGAGTAGCTGGGATTACAGGCGCCCAACAAGTCAGCTAAATTTTTGTATTTTCAGTAGAGAGGGGGTTGGTCTCTCACTATGTTGGCCAGGCTGGTCTCGAATTCCTGACCTCAAGTGATCCACCCGCTTTGGCCTCCCAAAGTGCTGGGATGACAAGTATGAGCCACTGCGCCCTGCTTGGCTCAGCCCTTATTGTTGTTGTTACAGGGTCAAAGGAAGATGAAAATCCCTTAGATTTCAGTGAAATCATGTACACCTACCAAGTATCTTCACTCATAAGAAAACTGCACAATTAAGAAACAGAATACTAAAAAGAAACAGAAAGGTGGGCCACCTTTGTGAATTAGGTAGAATAACACACTGACAAAATAAGACACACAGACCAGCAGGAGGTTCTGGACCACTGGAAAGAAGTCCTGAAAAGAGGCCGGGTGTGGTGGCTCAAGCCTGTAATTCCAGCACTTTGGGAGGCCCAGGCGGGCTAATCACGTGAGGTCAGGAGTTTGAGACCAGCCTGGCCAACATGGTGAGAGACCAACCCCCTCACTACTAAAAATACAAAAATTAGCCTGGGTTGGTGTCGGGCGCCTGTAATCCCAACTACATGGCGAAACTTCGTCTCCACTAAAAATACAAAAATTAGCAGGGCGGGTGGCAGGCACCTGTAGTCCCAGCTACTCAGGAGGCCGAGGCAGAAGAATCGCTTGAATCTGGGAGGTAGAGGTTGTAGACAGAGCGAGACTCCATCTCAAAAAAAAAAAGAAAAGCCCTGAAAAGAGCAGTAGACAGGCTGAACATGAGAACCTCCGCTTTGCTCCCAGCCAGTTGTGAACTTGGACCAGGCTCTGTACTCTAGACTTGTTTCTCTACAGGTAAACAACAGGAGGCAGTTAGCTAGCTCTGAAGTTTCTTCCCATTCTAAAATCTAAGACAGTATGCTAAACATGGGCAAATAACTTAAAATTGCATAGGAATATGTGATACGAATAACGTTTAATGACTCGTACATTCATCCTAATTTACTGTGGTAAATAACACAACCATCTTACATTCTGGAATATAGGACACTTAAAGGTTTTGGGAATTAACCCATCAAAACCTGGAGCAGCAGCATCCGTCTTAAAATCTCCAAACTCCGTCGCTACCTGGTGAGGGCTGAAACTCTCTTCCCCAGAATAATCTTCAGGCCACGCTGGAAGCATCTCCCTCTTAGGAAAGATATTGCATGACCTTTAAGCATCCAAGCGGTTTTGAAAAGCCTTCATCTGGCCATATGCTCGCTGCCCCCATTACCTCTTTCCCAAGAGTTGAATGAAAGAAAGGTTAGGCAAGAACCCTTCCGAGAAAGCTCCCGGTTCTCACGACCAGGAACAATCTGAGGACAAGATGTCTGGGCAGCGGAATGTTATGAAAAGACCCTGGCCTGGGTTGTCCATCAGCCTTGCCCGTTAACTTCCAACTGCCCGAGTGCGTTTTCAATTCCGTTTCTTTAAATGCATGGCCCCACACTCCCTGACGTGTGCAGTCCTGGGTGGTTCAGGAGGCTGCTCTCAGGTTTACTGGGCGCACAACCTCATCGCTTTAAAAAAAAAAAAAAATCACTTGAGCAACTTCGAGAAAGCTAATAAAAAAAATGAAAAAAGGAAAAAGGAGAAGCAAGGCACAGCCTCTCACCCCACACGTGACTGAAGCCACCCCTAGACCAGCAAATGAATTTTCCTGACAAACATGTGGCAACAAAGGAATGCTCGTTGGGGGCTCCCGAGCCCGCCAGACGCTGCCCGCCCGCTGGCCCCGCACACCTGATCCCCGACACTTCCCGCGGCAGCCTCCCG
>NW_012119598.1:629704-666802 GCF_000951035.1 Colobus angolensis palliatus
CGCTGCTGGGGACCACCCCCAGCACCAGGGAAATCCGCGCTACCCGCGTCGCTCCCGGACCGCGAACCCAAACGGCCCCCGGCCCAAGACCCCAGGAGGCAACAGAGAGGCCCGGAGCAAGGCAGGCGCCCCTCCTTCTGACAGGTGACGGGAGCTGTCAGTCACCCGGACATCCCCGGCCTGGGCCAATGAGCTGCCTTCTCCTCCCGCCTCCCGCGCCGCGCCGGTGGCGGCGGCCGGGGCGGCTCCTCCTCCCCCATCCCCTTCACCAAGCCCTCGGCCCCGCACTCACTGTTGAGGCCGGCCGGCTGCGGCAGAGACTGGCCACTTTCCTCGCAGTTGTTGTTGTTGTTGTGCAGGGGCGGCGGCGGCTCGACTAGGTGGGACATCGTCGGACAGCTGGCAGGGCTCCGGCAGCAGCAGGACCGTCTCAGGCTCTCAGGGCAGCAACACAACAAGCCGAGTCCCCCGCCCCCTTTTCTGCGCCTGCGCTGTCCCTCCCCTGCCCCTGACGTCAGGGCCCGCCCAGGTCACGTGATGACAACACAACAAGCGACCTGATGGGGCAGGGGCGTTCCCCTGCGGGTCCCGGACGTGGAGACGCGCGAGTCAGGCTGACGCGCGCGCCAGGAACGACCTCTTGCATGTGACTTGGGATGACCAGATGGGATGAGTGATGCCAGTGGCACTGGAAGAGAGGATGAGAAGAAGCGGAATGAGGAAGTGCGCTCCTGTGCTAGCGCCCGTGCCTCCTCTCACACAGGCTTCACACTGCTTCATTCAGCCCTGCGCATGCATCTGTTTTCTACCTCTTAGGACTCACTTCAGCAATAGGTGTCTTGGGGACACAAAGGAAGCCCCAAACCCAGGTGCTTCCACATGTAAACTCCAAATAAAGCTGCTGAAACATCAACCCTCCATACGGGAAACAAGGGAAGGCCGCCCCCAAATTTAATTGTTACAGAATTTTTAAAATGTTGATTACAAACACACCATCATTGTAAAAAAGAAAGAAAGAAGAATGGGAAAGAAATAAAAAAGAAAAAGAAAAATTCGGGAAAAACAGAAGAAAGCAATCACTCAAATCCCATCGACTAATCGATTTCTGGGACATGACGTGGGAAGCCGTTTATCCTGTACGTGGATGACATTTAACTATTTTCCTGAGCACACCTCCTACTTCACGTCTCCATGTCTTTGCCCTGTCTCCTTGGTTTGATTTATGAGTCACATATGTTTCTCTCAGTCTCTGACTTGTCTTTTAATTTTTTTTTCACTGTGTAGAAGCGTAAGGTTTTCATGTCATCAGATTTATCATTCTTACATGACTTGGGGAGACTTTCGCACCAAGATTATTAATCTATAATTCCCCTATAACTTTTTCTAATTTTCTTATAGGCTTAAATTTACATTTAGAGCTCTAATCCATCTGAAATTTATTTTCCATATGCTGTAAATGATTTAAATTCAATTATTCTCAATTTTGTAGCCCATTGACCCAATAATATTAATTTTAAGCCATCCTTTCTACCCTGATTTGAAATTGTACCTTTGTCACTCTCTGAATGCCCACAAAATTGTGAGTCTGTTTCAGGGCTATCTACAATACCTCTGTTAGATAACTATTAAAGTTTCTCTTCATTTGTCTTTTTCAGATGTTGATGACTAGTTACTCTTCAGATGAGCTTAAAAATGGACTTGTCCAAGATTGACCATGTGTTGGTAATTATTGAAGCTATGTAATACATTATTCTTCTAATTTTTTAATATATTTGAAAAATTCCATGCTAAAAGATTTTTTCTAAGGATTGATTTGTCAAATCCCTTTGCAAATTATTTTAAGATTTTGGTGGCCGGGCACGGTGGCTCAAGCCTGTAATCCCAGCACTTTGGGAGGCCGAGGCGGGCGGATCACAAGGTCAGGAGATCGAGACCATCCTGGCTAACACGGTGAAACCCCGCCTCTACTAAAAAATACAAAAAACTAGCCGGGCGAGGTGGCGGGCGCCTGTAGTCCCAGCTACTCGGGAGGCTGAGGCAGGAGAATGGCGTGAACCCGGGAGGCGGAGCTTGCAGTGAGCTGAGATCTGGCCACTGCACTCCAGCTTGGGCGACAGAGCGAGACTCCGTCTCAAAAAAAAAAAAAAAAAAAAAAAAAAAAAGATTTTGGTCAGAAATGAACTCTATTAATAGATTGAGTGCTGTTTTCAGTCATACCTGGAAGCAGGAGTTCGAGCCTCAGCTGGTAGGGATTGGCAGCTGCTGGCCATCTGAGTTTTTTAAAAATTGCTTGCCATGAAGCCAGTCTGCAGCCAAAATGTCCAGCAGAAACAACAACAGGCTGCCCAGCAACCTGCCGCAGTTACAGAATCAGATCAAGCGAGACCCACCGCCCTACATCAAGGAGTTTCTACAGCAGTATAATCACTACACATCCAATGTGGAGATTTTCAGATTGCAACCAAATAAACCCAGCAAAGAACTAGCAGAACTGGTGATGTTTATGGCACAGAACATCCTAGATATGTGCATCTGAATAATAGGAGAGAAAGAAACTTCAGAAGAGCCTTTGCTTTGTTACAGATTAGTCTCTGCTACGCAGGGTATCTAAGTAGTTTTCCTCAAGTGGTGAAAGATCTTCTGTCCTGTAATCATACCGTATTGGATCCAGATCTTCAAATGACATTTTGCAAAGCTTTAATCTTGCTGATAAATAAGAATCTCATCAATCCATCAAGCCTGCCAGAGCTCTTCTTTGAACTTCTATGTTGCCATGATAAGCTTCTGCAAAAGACTTTATACACACATATCGTGACTGATATCAAGAATATAAACACAAAACACAAGAATAAAGTGGATGTAGTGTTGCATGTTAAGAGATAGCAATGCAACCACAGCCAAGATGTCTTTAGATGTTATGACTGAACTCTACAGAAGGAACGTCTGGAATGATACCAAAACTGTCAATGTTATCAAAACTGCATGTTTCTCTAAGGTCACCAAGATATTAGTTGCTGCTATGACATTCTTTCTTGGGAAAGATGAAGATGAAAAACAGGACAGTGACTCCGAATCTGAGGATGACGGACCAACAGCAAGAGACCTGCTAGCACAATATGCTACAGGGAAGAAAAGTTCCCAAAACAAGAAAACGTTGGAAAAGGCAATAAAAGTGCTCAAGAAACAAAAGAAGAAAAAAAACCAGAGGTGTTTAACTTTTTAGCTATTCACTTGATTCATGATCCCCAAGATTTTGCAGAAAAACTACTAAAGCAGCTTGAATGCCGTAAGGAGAGGTTGGTAGTGAAGATGATGCTCATGAACCTCATCTCCAGATTGGTGGGAATTCATGAGCTCTTCCTCTTCAATTTCTGTCACTTTTTGCAAAGGTTTCTGTAGCCCACCAAAGAGAAGTAACAAAGATCCTTCTGTTTGCTGCACAAGCATCTTATCACCTAGTACACCCAGCGATTATTCAGTCATTGCTTATGACTGTGGCCAACAATTTTGTTACTGACAAGAACTCTGGAGAAGCCAAGATAGTAGGAATCAATGCTATAAAAGAGATAACAGCTCAGTGTCCTCTGGCCATGACTGAAGAGCTTCTCCAAGACCTGGCCTGGCTCAGTATAAACCACACAAGAATAAGAATGTAATGATGTCTGGTAGAACTTTGATTCAGCTCTTCCGAACACTGAATCCTCAGATGCTGCAGAAGAAAATCTGGGGTAAGCCTACAGAAGCCTCCGTAGAAGCAAGAGTACAGTAATATGGAGAATTAGATGCTAAAGATTACATTCCAGGAGCAGAAGTTCTGGAAGTTGAGAAAGAGGAGAATGCTGAAAATGATGAAGATGGATGGGAAAGTACCAGTCTCAGTGAGGAGGAGGATGCCGATGGCGAATGGGTTGATGTTCAGCACTCTTCCGATGAAGAACAGCAAGAAATTTCCAAGAAGCTGAACAGCATGCTCATGGAGGAGCAGAAAGCCAAAGCAGCAGCCATCAGCACCAGTCAAGTTTTAAGTCAGGAAGACTTCCAGAAAATCCGCATTGCCCAAATGAGAAAAGAACTTGACGCTGGCCCCTGAGAAATCCCAGAAGAGGAAATATATTGAAATCGACAGTGATGAAGAGCCCAGTGGTGAATTACTTTCTCTTTGGGATGTTGAACGCCTTCATAAAAAGCCAAAGTCTAACAAAGAGACAAGAATAGCAACTGCAATGTCTGGAAAGACAGACTGAAAAGAATTTGTGAGGAAGAAAACCAAAATGAATCCATTTTCCAGTTCAGAAAATAAAGAGAAGAAAAAACAGAAGAACTTTATGATGATGCGATATAGCCAGAATGTCTGGTCAAACAATAAGCATTCCTTCCGAGAAAAAGAGTTGGCGCTGCGAGATGCACTTTTGAAAAAGAGAAAAAGAATGAAGAAACTTCCCAGAAAGTTTTCCATTCCAAATGCTAATTTGTGTCATTACTCTGAAAATTTATTATTCATGCAGAAGTATTGAGTGCCTATTGTCCCTGTAGATACAAAATGAATGAGTTGTAACTACCCCTTCACTCAAGGCTTGACAGCTTAGTTGTGGGTGTGAACACATACATGTGTATTTACAGTGCAGTGTAAATAGTTCTCTAGTAGAGGTAGGTCCATATTTCTATGTAGTCACTGAGGCCTTATGGACTAACTCTGTGGGGATGGGGGTTATATATTCCTGTAAAACAAAACAAAACAAAACAAAACAGGACAATTGTAACAAGAGTAAGAGGTTCTTACTTGTATGTAGGCTTACCTGCTGAAAACAGGCCCCTGATGTACAGATTTTGGGTACATAATTTAGCTCTTTTAGTCAGTTCAAGATTAAATGACCCCCCCTTTTTTTTTCTTTTTGGAATGCCATTTAAAGGCTTTTTGGTTAAGACCTCACTTTTTGGAATGTATTTAGTTCATCATTTGAGATGACTTCATACTGGTTTCCTCAACCTTCCTTCACCCTGTATTATTTTCAGCCCACCGTTTATCTTGTCTCAATAAAAGGTTTCTAATACCAAATAAAAAAATAAAAATATTGAGGGGATTATTGACATATTTATAGAATTGTTTTCCCAGTCAGGACTACGAGATCCCACTTTGTTCTATTTTCCTTTTAGGTGCTCCTTTTAAAAGGTTTTAAACTTTCAAAAAAAAGTTTTTTATTAATCATATGCTATTTTATTTTATTTTATTTTTATTTTATTTTTTTGAGACAAGGTCTCACGCTATCACCCAGGCTGGAGTGCAGTGGTACAATCATGGCTCACTGCAGCCTTAGCCTCTGGGGCTCAAGTGACTGTCCCACCTCAGCTTTCCCAGTTGGTGGAACTACAGGTGCCTGCCATCGTGTCCAGCTATTTTTTTTTGTATTTTTTTGTAGAGACAGAGTCTTCCTGTGTTGCTCAGGCAAGTCCCGGACTCCTGGTCTTATGGGATGCCCCTGCTTCAGCCTCCCAAACTGCTGGGATTACAGGCATGAGCCACCTCGCCCAGCTTACTATGCTCATTTTACTGAAAATAGTTAGAAGGTTTCCTTTTCTCTGGTCTTACGTAGATGACATTGAAATTACTTTCTTTAAGGAGATGTTGTAATTCCCTATGGAAACATTGGGGCCTGGTGCTTTTAGGAAGATTATCTCTGTTTCTATAGGATGTTATCTTTATTTCTTATTTTATGTTGTTTGTCCTAGGTTTTTTTCTTGATTATATTACCTAATCATTTGTTTTATTGACTCTTAAATTGAATTCCTGCTTCCTAGTTGTATTATTCCTAATTCTTGTTTTTTAACAGCCCCATTGAAATATAATTCACATACTATACAATTCATCCACTTAAAGTTCAATTTTTTTTTGTATATTCAGAGTTACGTAACCATCACAGTCTAACTTTGGAACGCTTTTGTCACACTGCCCCCCACCCCCCAATGAAACCCTGTACTCACTGCAGTCACCCTCATCCTTTCCTAGCTTCTTATATCTTTGATACTTATTTCATTCTTTATTAATTTGGGTATTTAAGAATTTTTCCCTGGTCAGATTTGGTTTTTGTACCATTTCTAGTTTCGGATTTTTTTTTTTTTTAAGGTGTTCTCTGGGGCCTAACTTACGATTCCTTTTGGTGACTTCCATGTTTTTTTTTTTTTTTTTTTTTTTTTGAGACGGAGTCTCGCTCTGTCGCCCAGGCTAGAGTGCAGTGGCCGGATCTCAGCTCACTGCAAGCTCCGCCTCCCGGGTTCACGCCATTCTCGTGCCTCAGCTCCCCGAGTAGCTGGGACTACAGGCGCCCGCCACCTCGCCCGGCTAGTTTTTTGTATTTTTTAGTAGAGACGGGGTTTCACCGTGTTAGCCAGGATGGTCTCGATCTCCTGACCTCGTGATCCGCCCGTCTCGGCCTCCCAAAGTGCTGGGATTACAGGCTTGAGCCACCGCGCCCGGCCGACTTCCATATTTGAAAAGAAGGTGTAGTTTGTGTTCACAAAATCAGGTTTGATGTTATCTATTGGAACCATCTTAATGTCATTTAAGTTTTCATATAGTTGATTATTTTCCTCCCTTTACATGTCATGGATTTCAAGGGGTAAATTAATATCTTCTACTCCTGTTTCTTTCTTCTTGTATCTTCATTCCTTATAGTTGATGCACAGATATTCATAACTATCCCTGTTTATCACTATAAAGTGGTCATAATTTTGTCCTCAGTTCAATCTCAATATTAAGATCATGGTTTGGGTTTTTACTACTATTATTGTTGCTTAGTTGTATTCGCCTGATGAAATTTTAATTTTTGTTCAGTTAATTACCTTTATATATTTATATAATCCTCCTAATCCTTCTTTTTCTTAGTTTCTTTTAATGCCCAGCAAGGAACAGTAATGAAATTAGTACAGTTCCTCTTCTTCCACCTTTACCTCTACTACCCATTTTTTAGGTGATCATACCCTTCTTTTTTTTTTTTTTTTTTTTTTTTTTTGATAGGTTCTCACCCTGTCATCCAGGCTGGAGTGCAGTGGCAGGATCCCAGCTCACTGCAACCTCTACCTCCTGGGTTCAAGTGATTCTTGTGCCTCAGCCTCCTGAGTAGCTGGGATTACAGTTATGTACCACCATGCCCAGCTTTTTTGTATTTTTAGTAATAAAGACGGGGTCTCACTATGTTGGCCAGGCTGGTCTTAACTCCCGACCTCACGTGATCCACCTACCTTGGCCTCCCCCAGTGTTGGGCTTACAGACATGAGCCACCATGCCCAGCTGATATCCCTACTTAATATTTACTTTTCTCATTTTAGATACAGTTGTACTTCTCTTACTTGATTGTGGCAATAGCTACTGGATACAAATACTATTTCTTGATTTATTAAGATGATTAATTTTGATAATAAGGTAATATACTTGCCCTACCAATTATTTATTTGTTTAGAGATAGAGTCTTGTTCTGTTGCCCAGGCTGGAGTGCACTGGCATTCGAGACCAGCCTGGGCAACATGATGAAACACCATCTCTACAAAAAATACAAAAGGGCGTGGTGGTGCACGTCTGTAGTCCCAGCTACCCAGGAGGCTGAGGTGGGAGGACCACCTGAGCTCAGGGTTTAAGGTGGCAGTGAACTGTGATCGCACCACTGCCTACTGCCCTTCAGCTTGGGTGATGGAGTAAGACTGTCTCAAAAATAAAATAAAATAAAATAAAAATAAAATAAAAAGAAAAAAGAAAAACAGGAACAATGCTGTGCTCTGCAATATGTTTTACAATAATTATATTAAACTTTTGAGCATTGATTCCATAATACCACATCCAATTACAAGTAGTTTTGCCTGGTTTGGTCGTAATTTTAAAGCAAAAGAGGAGGCACAAACTCAAATGGTTACAGAAGGAAGGGGAGTTAGTGTAGTTGAGTGGAGGAGTGACTGTTGAGAGGCATTGTCATCCAATGACCAGATAAACTTGTGTACAAATAGGTCAGCACTTGGCTGCCAGTGGACAGAAAGAAGTAAGGATGAGAGGAGGGAAGAAGGGGAGAGGAGGAGGGAGAAGTTTCTCTTTTCTAGGCTGGGCACAGTGGTGGCTCATGCCTCTAATCCCAGCATTTTGGGAGATGGGCACGGGAGGATCGCTTGAGCCCAGGAATTCAAGCTTAGCTTGGGCAACATCTCTACAAAAACTCTTTTAAAAAGTTAGCTGGGCATGGTAGCAGGTACCTGTAGTCCCAGCTACTTGGGAGGCTGAGATGAGAGGACTGGGCCCAAGAGGTTGAGGCTGCAGTGAGCCATCATCAGGCCACTGCATTACAGCCTGGGTGACAGAGTGAGACCCTGGCTCAAAAAGCAATTATCATTATTGTATTTTCTTAAACTCACAGGATTCCTAGTATGGCAGTCCAGCACATCCTAACCACTTTGCTCTGTGTTACTTAACAACTGTATTACCTGATCAGTGAACCTTTTTAGGCATTGGTAAGTTGTGTTGGGCAACAAAAGTTTGATATAGATTTGGGCTAACAAATTAACATTTTCAAAGATACTGTAAGAAAGCAAAATGGTGTTTGACAAACTCAAATTATGATGCTTCATTCTGTTAACTGCTGGGCAATCGATTTAGTGAATAGAGCAGAAATACATTTCAATTCTGAAAAGAGACAAATGTTGTTCTCCTTACAGAGTGACTCAGTGATGTGACCTTTGATAGAATGGTATTTAATAATTTGTCACTAGCAAATTCTACCAAACACTGAAGGAAGAAATTATACCAATTTTGTCCATATTCAATAATACAGGAGAGGAAAATTCATTTTATGAGATCAGCGTTACACTACAGTGACATTAAAATATAAAAAAATTGTAGATCAGTATCTTTCATGAACATTGATGCAAACTACTCAACAAAACACTTGCAAAATACAAAACTTAGCTGGGCGTACCCAGATGCCAACTGTGATGTCATTACTTATGTTGTACTACTTTATTGTATATTGTATGACTTTATTGTGGTACAATGTAAGTAATGACTTCACAGTTGGCATTTGTGTTCCCCTCCATCATTGATTTCTCAAATATTTACTCGAGGGTCATAGTGAACAGTGGTTTGGGGCACACAATATCCTGTATTTGATCCCTGATTTTCAATAATGAAGCTCTTCCAGTAAAGACTCCCGTTTATACATTCTTAAAAACACCCCATCATTGCTGCTCAAAACTTAACGATCACCCCCTAGTGGTTTCTTAAAATATATTTCGTAAAATACATCTTTTATTTGTAGAGATGGGGTCTTGGTTTCTTGCCCAGGCTGGTCTCAAGTGATCCTCCCACCTCAGCCTCCCAAAGTGCTGGGATTACAGGCATGAGCCAATGCTCCCCACCATTGCCCTCTAGTGGGAAAGTCCTCGAAGAACTTGTTGCTATTCAGATTACAAAGGAGCATGAGTAGAACATTTGAAAAAACACTGAACATTGAAAAATATTAGCTTTTCCCCTTATGCCAGTTTGCCAAATTCCTTTTAGAGGAAACAGCTTTGTAGTGCCTTCTCTTTGATACACTGAGCTAGCAAGAGACTTATTAACGTTAAGCCTGTAAAGTGGGTGTTTCTTCATTCTAACACAGAGGTAAGAGGTTCCAGTCTAATACCACTATGGAATAAAATGTTGAGACAATCTCAGTTACAAACAGTATCTTTGGCATCTGAGAACACCTCAAGACTGCAGAATCGCTAAGCATTTGATTAATACTAAATGAGTTGTAATGTTTTGACCTCACGCATAATTACAAAATGAAGCAGGGCCATTTTTCAAGGCTTTTTTGGGGGGAAGAGGTGCGTCAAACCCCCTTTTTAACCACATTAAGACATACACGCAGAGCTTAAACTATCACCATCTGAACAGATAAGATACTAAAATACAGGTGCTCTCAAATGCACAAGTAAACTGACTTGATTCTTGACTACGCTGCATATGCCTATCTTTTCCATCTTTTGGGCCGAGGGGAGATGGGTTTGTTCTTCTGGAAGTGCACAATACTATCTACATTTGAATTTATGTGTGGTAAAGATGCTCAAGCAATATTCCCTTAGAAGGGTTTAAATATCACTAAAAATTCTTTAACAGTACTGCATAGCTTTCCTATGTGCAACTTCTTAATTAGCACCTTACTCAAAAAATAGTCACACACTGAATCAAAGAAGCTGCTTTCCTATCTCTGGCTTGCTGTAGACATTCCTCTAACCAGAATAACTCACATTTAAGGTTTTAAAATTCTCTTCATTTTGAAAGGAAAAGAGTGCATGGGTACATTTTTGAGACGGTGTCCTGTTGTGTCGCCCAGGCTGGAGTGCAGTCGCACAATCCCGGCTCACTGCAACCTCTGCCTCCCAGGTTCAAGCCAATTCTCCTGCCTCACCTTCCGGAGTAGCTGGGATTAGACACGTGCTACCATCCGGCTGATTTTTATATTTTTAGTAGAGACAGGGTTTCACCATGTTGGCCAGGCTGGTCTTGAACTCCTGACCTCAGGTGATTCACCCACCTTGGCCTCCCAAAGTGTTGGGATTACAGGTGTGAGCCACCACGCCGGACTGGACGCTTTTTTTTTTTAATCCCAAGAGACGGAGGGCTGCACAGAAGCTTACCATCCACCAGTTAATGGTTGCATAAACATATATTTAGACAGGTTTATAAAATAATTCTTCTTATTGCCCAGCCACTAAGTAAATATCAAAAGAGGTTAATAGAATGAAAGTCCTTTTCCTACCACAATCTCTCCTAAAAGGTTAAGAGATGGAGTATGTGCATGTATATTAGTGGCAAGAGAATAGGAAATACAAGCAACTTGACAAGACTAAGTTTATTCTAAGTATAATTTTTATTAATAAAAAGATTAACCATGGCCATGTAAAATGAGTGGCTGGGCTTAGAGTTTGCTACACCAATGAGATTAAAAAATACTTGAGAATGTTAACAATAATTTATAATAGCATTCCTTGATAGAGGCATTTTAATTTTAGCAATTATTTCTCTTAAATATATAAACTAATCCTTAGTGTCATGGAGGAGAATCATCATAGCTACTGATCAATCAAAAAAGAATTTCTGAGAGCTGTTTAGTGGTGTTATCTCAAGACATAGAACCAAACTGTAGGAAAATCTCCCAAAAAAGATCTGGAAAACTGTCCAGTCACAACACAGGAAGTATATCACTGTTGGGACACTTGTGGCAGGGGAATATCCCACTTGCAAGTCAAGTGTGAAGAATAAATAGCACAAATTAAGAATGTACCCAAGATCCCCAAATAAATTAGTAAAAGTGCCATCAAGAATTATCAGACATAGAATGTGTTCAAATACAAATTTGCTAAATCCAAGAGATACAGTAATTTTATTACATAAAATTTCTCCTGTGTGCTAAAAATGCTAACTTACAAGACATAATATTTGTAATAGAGGGAATCACGGTCGGCTCGTTGAATTCTTTTTCATTATTGAAGAATAGAACAATAGGTAGTGGACATAGAAGCACTCAGAGTCCTCTGAAATTCAAGGTTGTTACATTACGTTCAACCAAAATAAAACTACCATTCTCTAATAATATAAATGCCTGTTCATTTCACCTTTCAAAAATAAAGTCCATTTCTTCTCCATTAAAGCTTCTGCAAGACTGACAAAGGTACATTCTACCTATTAAAAATAGGAGCACTCTTCATCTTTGGATAATGTATCACTGCTTAGGGAAAATGTACTCATACAGATTTTTGAGGCAGCTGTTGGAGTTCATTAAGCACTTTTTGAATGCTGTACCTTTAAACATTTGTCTTTAATATAGCTTTGGAAAACCAAAAATAGAAGAAAAATATCTATGGTAAAGTATATTTCATTCTGATTTGATAGCAGTAAAATACAAAAAAAGTATTTAGTGCATTGTCGTCACTTGATGTTAGTTTTCTGCTATTTTATATGACTGAATGACAAAAAAAGTTCTAACTTGTTAAAAATGTTGTATAAGTCTTTGACTAGTAAGGCAAAAATGAAATTAAGCACTGTAAAAAGTAGAAATTAAGTTCTACAAATTTGGTTCCCATTTACAACAATTTCATGAACAGATAATGAGTTAAACAGATACAACGTATCCAATACCCTCATGATGACGGTAAAAAGAAAAAAAACAACTAGTAGCATTTATAGATTGTGAAATCCTTAATAAAACCAATATATATTCAAAATATGTTCATAGAGAACCAATACCTCTCCTCCTGCATGTAAAAAAACACTTGTTAAAAATAATTAACAAAAATACCAAGAAAACAATGAAAACCCATTTTGTTTCACTGTGCCCAAAGGTATGACACAAAATATTGGCTACAAGAGGTAGGTTAAAAAGAAAAAGAAAACCAGATTCTCCATTCTTTGTCACTTTTATTCAGTAGTAGGTTTTTTTTTTTTTCCTTATTTTCAGTGCCAGACACGGCGAGGAGTGATTACAGCCAACTGTTATTAAAACATTTGTTCGCAACATATACCCCCTTTATACCACTGACCCCAAACTGACTCATTTTGTGTGCTTTCATTCTTTTTTTAATATACCACCACCAAGACCGGGTGGAGGGGGCAAGGGTAAGAGAGATGAAGGGGAGGAGTCCAGGAGGCCAGAAGAGGAGGAATGCTACAAGCCACAGTAAGAATGAGCTGTATTTAATTTAAAAAAAGGGGGAAGGGGTGTACCCCACAAATGATACAGTAATGAGGATACACAATTAAATCCCATAGCATGACTGAAGGCTTTCACTGTGTTTGACGTCATCACAATGGAAGGCATAAAAAGTGGAGTAAATCAATGTTGATACAGTCCAATCTAGTCCATTAGGCAAGATGGTGCAAGAAGTCATTTAAATTAAAAGTGCCCTACCCTTACCTAAATGGCTAGCAGACATGGAGAACACCACAGTGATGAATCCACAGAGCTTTCTCCATGTAGCTATAACAATGTGTTGTCGAATGGCACACTGTCAAACACTGGAAAGGGGCGCCACAATGGACCTCTCTCTTTTATAGGAACGAATGCTAGATTCAACTATCTCAACTAAGCAGGAAGTGGGTTCTTCTGCTAGGAATGCCAACCCTAATTCACTTTGTCTTGAAATATATACAGATTGTTTGTAGTAGCTACGGCAATGATATTTTCCTTGGGGTGCCAGGCTGTGTGAAGGATTTTCTTATTGAAGTCTAGGCTGTCAACACTTATTTCATCTTTCTTTCGCTTGCCACTTGCACAGACTTTGCGAGGCTTCAGAACCGTGCGAGGCTTATTGTTTTCCCGCGATGCTTCTAGGGTGATGTCTCGCTTTGTGTTTCTGTCAAACATTCTGAAGAAATTATTGTAAGATCCAGTCATGACAACGCTGTGAAAATAGTACACTCAGTCAAACAAGCAGAACAAGAAATTGTTTTTAAGTAAAATGATTCAGTGATTAAACCATAGGAAACAGCTGCGTCAAGCAGATGTAAACTAAGGCACAGGGCTGTTGACATCAACTCAATCACTGGAATAAACCAGAAATATGGTACTAATTAACTGAGTTTTCTGCTGCTTATTCCTTTTCATGACTACCAAAACTATCACCAAAGTTGACAGCATCCTCAAGTAAAACTTCTTAGTAGTGCAGAATTATCTTTGTTGAATAGTTTTGCAACTACAGGTTATGTGATCAACCAGGCCAGGCAGCTTCTCAAAGGAGCAACTATCTGTGGAACTCACAGGTTCTAAAATGAAAGAACCCCGCATGAAGTAGCTGTAGCTGTTCACAAGAAATCAATGCTTTATCTTATGATTTACATTTTTTGGGTTAGGCACGGTGGCTCATGCCTGTAATCCCAGCACTTTGGGAGGCCGAGGTGGGCGGATCACGAGGTCAGGAGATTTGAGACCATCCTGGCTAACAGTGAAACCCTGCCTCTACTAAAAATACAAAAAAAGTAGCTGGGCGTGGTGGCGGGCGCCTGTAGTCCCAGCTATTCGGGAGGCTGAGGCAGGAGAATGGTGTGAACCTGGGAGGCAGAGCTTGCAGTGAGCCGAGATCGCACCACTGCACTCCAGCCTGGGCGACAGAGCGAGACTCCATCTCAAAACAAGACCACGATGACAAAAAAATATAAAAATTAGCTGGGCGTGGTGGCACGTGCCTGTAGTCCTAGCTACTCAGGAGGCTGAGGCCAGAGAATCGCTTGAACCTGGGAGGCGGAGATGCAGTGAGCCAAGATCGCACCACTGCACTCCAGCCTGGGTGAGAGTGAGACACTGTCTCATAAATAAATAAACAAACAATTATCTTCTCAGGGTGTTGTCTGGTTCAGATAATCACATTTAATAAATGCTTATAATCTGCTCCTGAGAAGTGGTACATAATATATGTGTGTGTGTATATATATATATTTTTTTGAGACAGGGTTTCACTCTGTCACCCAGGTTGGAATGTGGTGGCACAATCACAGCTCACCACAACCGCAACCTAGACCTCCTGGGCTCAAGCAGTCCTTGCACTTCAGTCTCCTGAGTAGCTGTGACTACAGGCACACGCTACCATGTCCAGATAATTTTAAAATATTTTGTAGAGATAGGGTCTTGCTACATTGCCCAGGCTGTAATATTTTATTAACAGAACATCATTTTACTTTTACCACTAAAAACATTTTAAGCAAGTATCTGTAAAAGTATCAGTTTAAAGGGGTGGCAAAACTTTTAAGCTGCCCAAGACACTTCCCTGTCAGTTCTATTTGCCACCCATTACTGCTTGACTTTATTAAGTATCCTCATAAACAAAACTTCCTAAGTTTGAAGCTCTTAATAATTTGGAAAGGGTCTGCTACCACTGCTTACCACATGGTTCAAATTATTATTGTAAATAAGGATTACAGGATACTGGGGAATTGTTCAAAGTAATACTTACAGACAAAGGTCACCTACTGAGTACAAATGATTATCTATTTAGTAATGTCAATTCCCAAAGAACACTTGACAACAACTTTAATCAAACTCAAGGTAATGCATGCCCCTGAAGATAAAACTGTATTTCTTTAAAAATGGCTCATGTAATTTAGATTGACATGCCCATATCATCTGAGTTTGTGTGTTTTAATGAATTAGGACATTTAGTCTGTGGCTATTTGAAACTTTAAAAAGGTATCATTAGGTCAGCATTTCTGTGGTATTCCTGCCAAAAATGTATAGCTTGAATCTAATAACGAGGAAACATTCTATAAAATAATTGGCCTGTGCTCTTCAAAATGCCAAGGTCACGAAAGACAAGGAGAGACTGAGGAACTGTTTCAGAATAAAGGAGCCTAACAAGAGATGACAACTAAATGTTGGATACTAAACCAGACTGACCCTGTTCTGTGCCATAAAGGACACAGTTACAGTAATTGGTGAGTTTTAGTGGGTCTGTGGATTAGATGGCAGTACTGTATCGCTGTGAATGTTGCTTTGGATGCTGCACTATGTTGGAAAGTGTTTTCGTCAGGAAATACTCATTCAAGAATTTAGGGTTATGGGCATCACATCTAGAGTAAATGGGGTAAATTCCCATGTGGTACACGAGTTGTGTGTGTGAGCATGTGCGCATATACCTATGTGGACAAATATAGCTATAAACAAACAGAGGATAGACCACGTGATACAGCAAACAGCAACAGGGGAACCTGGGTCAAGGCTGGCCAAGAGTTCTTTGTGTTATTCTAACAAATTTTCTCTAAGTTTGAATAATTAAAAAAAATTTTTTAATATTAAGGAAAACAAATAGTTTCTTTCTGATAATATAACACACAACTGCTAATTATCTGCTTAAACAATACAAGGAAGAACTAGTTGTAGCTGTGCGCCACACCCTAGTTCAGTATCTCTTTACTCTTCAAATTTGTTAATCTTTTTTTTCTTCTTCCTTCTTCCCTTTCCTTCTTTCTTGATGCCTCAGGTTTAGTAGTGGCACTCAAAGGCAATGTTTGCTACCAATAGAGCTCTACTAGTTTACTAGTCCTCTCATCATGTCAAAAATCAGGTAATTTTAAAAGCCAGATGAAAGAAGACATTCTGTAAGTTCTATTATCCTTTGTAACACGTAACACCATGAAATCGGAATCATATTAAGCTCTGTGATAAAACTGTTCAAGTATCTCTAATTACTGTAAATGTCAGTTTAATTCCAAAAATTATGTTTTACTACTTTCTGTTCTACTGGAACATAGTGGCAAATAAACAGACAACTAAAAGACTCAAAGACTGACTTTATCTTTAAATAACGGTAACATTTTACTAAAAATGAATACTAAAAAGGAATTACACTACAGCAAAACTGGAAATTACAAAAAGCAAAGGATAACTACTCCTAATATTTTAACCATATATATTATGGTTAACATCATGCATAAGTTACATATGAAAGACCACTTCTATGAGGTATTAAGGTAGCATCTGGAAAACCTGATGTCTCTAACAATTCAAATGAATTATCTGCCGCCTGAATGTTTCTAAAACAGTTTAATGGTAGAATAACAACCAAGCTGAAGCTTCACTGTTTTAATGATTAGCATGTCAGAAATGTGATCTGGTTCATAAGAGAAAATTCTAGACATTTAAATAATTTAGATTACCTAGAATTTGTGTACTTTTATATTTACTAGTGAAATACAATGCTTAATTTTTATCTGCCAGTACGGCCATGCTATATCTAAGATTAGTAAATTTATTTCAAGGAATCCCTAGAGACAAATGAAGTTAGGACCTGGAATGAAATAGTTAAATTTCTTTTCTTTATAAAATTCATATTTGAGAGGTTTGACTTAAAATCAATTACCTGTCAGATCCATTCCAACAACATTCAAATTTGTCAAATATGCAGTCATTTTCATACAGTGAACAGAGTTTACTTCTGAGGTATTCATGCACCTGGGGAAAAAATACAAATATACTGCACTGAAATTAGGAAAATGATTTAACAAGTCCGTATTTTTAAAAAGAAAAAAAGGGCATATACAGACACACAAACAAACCTTTCAAACCTATTAATCTCAATCTTCTCAGTAACAATATAGGCATTTTGTCCTTTTACAAAACACACAAGCCCTTCAGGGAGGCACATTTTCCTACTGGTATGACAAAGGAAAACTCCATTCTGGGCATGGCACACATAACCTTTATAAGCCTGAATAAAACATTCAGGCCAAAAACACTTGAAAATGGCACAGTTAAGAGACTAATAAAAGAACATTACAGCAATATCTGAATATCACTATTCTTGGCTTTCAGTCCATTAACTACTGATAACAACACTGGAACTGTGCCTATTTCTTTCTTAAATACCATTTTCTGGGCATAAATTTGACTGAAGCCTGTATTTCCAATTATAAATGCACATGTATGCATAGTGTAACCATGCCTTGGTTTGATGATAAATTATATGGTTATCCTGGGCATATATTATTAAAAATTTGATTGTACCATATATTACTTATACAATGTCAAAAGCAAACAAAGCTGTGCCTCTATTTTTTGAATTATACAATTCTGTATTTACTAAGGTCAAAAAAGGATAAACTAGAAATAAATCTCATATTTAAAAAGTAGCCTGAGAAATATGACATATTTCAACATTAATATTAATTACAAAGAAAAGTTCCAAAGTATTTGTTGTAACTCAAAGGAAAAAAGAAGTGTCTATATTTCACCATCTCTTTTTAAGGAGCTACTTAAGGAGAAATGACAGAAATGAGTAGGTACCTTCTAAATGCTTAGAATTCTCTATTCTATATGAAACAATCTAAACTTAAACAGTGTCCATTTTAACTTTAAATATAGAGGAATGATTCAGGCCATGTCTCTGTGACATAAAGTGAAAATCTGTAATACAGAGGAATAGCAACTCATGTGGGGTCAGGACCAAAACTGAGCATGTAACACAAAAAAATCAGTAAGAAAAAAATACCCTTCAATCACACAAAACTTGGGAAGATGCTGGTACAAATTCAATAAAAATAGTTTTATCTATATAAGATACGTTTGCCTATAATGTGACTACTTTTAATCACTCCAACTGATTATAGGTAGAAAAGTAGCAAATCAGGTAAAATTAGGTACATCATAATTTAGCAACATTTTAGAATGCATGTTACAGGGTTTCTCACTATACATCAGTATGAAGCTAAGGTTCAAATCAATTCTTCTCAATGGGAATGAAATGGTGGTGAGGGTAACTAGATGTATCAATCTTGGCAGTTACACAAACATAAGTCTTTTTTCAGTGTACATGAGGGATCGGTTCCAGGAACCCCAGGGATGCCCAAATCTGCAGTTAGCCCTGCGGAACCCACACATGAAGTTTTGGCTCTCCATATATTTGAGGGGTTTGCATCCCTCAAATACTGTATTTTCAAATGTGCATTGGTTGAAAAAAAAAATCTGTATGAGTGAACTCATGCAGTTCAAATCCGTGTTGCTCAATAGTGAACTATATTTTGAAAAGCAAAGCAGTATTTTGTCTTTTTGGCTTTTGTTTCAGTGCAGTATTTATTTTGAAATTTCACATATCAAAAACAATCTTGGTTTGTTTGTCAGAGGATTTAAAAGTTTGAGAAACATACTTCCAAGTCTACTGAGAATATATAACATAAAGAAAGTATATGTATAAAATAGAGTTAAGTGATTTCAACACTGCAGTCTAGGGCCTAGTACAGGTTTGTGCTGGCCCTCACCCTGTTCCAGACTGTGTACTTCATTCTGTTTGATGTAGTGGACACAGATAAATAGTACTGGCTGGCTGATAAGAGAATCAAGAACTGATATCCAACAACGGATAGGCAACTCCTAAAGCCATCTGCTAAGGCTTTCAAGTCCTTCTCCTTTAGCTGAAGACAACAGTTATCTGCCAAAAGGCAGAACACCAGTCCATTTGACTTGGCACACCAAGTTTAATCTCTAGTTGAACTACTCCCACAACCTGAGCAGATGCACCTCTACTAGGACTGGCCATTTTCCCCAATCCTCTTCCTGCCCAGACCTTAATGAGGGGTGCTCTTCCTTCCTCACTTTAAATGTACATAGCGGCAGGAAAAAAAAAATGTCAATACTGAACCAAATGGGTAAATCACACTTTAACTGCAAACTCAAGAGAAGATACAACCTATGTAAGTATACATACATTTAACATAAGGAAAAGCAACATACTCATAGATCCCTGAGGGAAAAGGCCTAATGGTGAACCAACACCATACAGGGATTAAAACCTAGTAACAAAATCCTTCTCTATAAACACTTCAAAGTAAACAGGGTATATGCTCATTGAAAGAAAAAACTGCAAATACCTGGTATGTTTCCACAGGCCTGTTTTCCATATTTAAGTCCCAAATTTTGACTGACAAATAGTCTCTAGTCATCATATATCGACCACTATGGCTGAATTTTACATCCGAAATAGAGGAGATGATTTCGGAAAAAAATGACCTGTTACTGGGATCTTCAGGTTCTTCAAACACTAAAAACAAAACAAAACAACACAAAAAGGGCAAGGTACAATATTCTGGCTTGGACAAAGCATTTCCTAAACAACCATTCACAAACTCCCTACAAGTGAGGTAAAATACCAGGCTAATAAAGAACTGAAAAACATCTCTCTGGCTAGTTTTCTCCTGAAAGCTTCTTAGGATAATTGAATATTGAAGTTGAAGATGTGTAAGTATTCAGTATACTTCCAGTCATGACTAATTTAGAACCAGACTCACCTGGGACTTCTGACTTCAGTGCACCAGGTTTATTGGTATATTCCTGCAATATGCCTCACTCACTGCCTATATTCACCATGAGAAACACACCATCTTCGCCCATCCCAAATTCATACCAGGATTTTATTTTCTAGTAGCCAGGTAAAATTTATTGTGGTAACAGGCATGTATCAATTTTCATGAGTTAATATTCAACAAGACAAGAATACTGTATCCTGAAGTTTTTAAACCAAAGTTGTTTTTGTTTTTTTAAGCCAAGGAAACCTCTTCTCAGAAGAAATCTTCCTAAAAAGCTCAAAATAGGAAGGGAGGATGGGAAAGAAAGGAGCAGCTCTACTTGAATACGAGGTTAGAGAGCCCAACCACAAGTTACCAAACAACAGCAGCATTCCACGAGAAATACATTCCTTGTCTATATTATCAAAAGACATGCCCCCCAAGAGAGCTTGACTATACATGCTTCCAGGGAATAACCTGGAAGGCCTCATGAGGAGGTAGGCAGATTACCAAGGGTACAAGTGGCTCTGGACACACAGGTTTAAGACTTGTAAACCTCTGTAATTGTACTTATCATATCTGAGGCTTATTTCAGACAAACAGAATATGTAATCATTTTAAGGAAAGATACAACAAACTTACATTTAGAATGTCTATCACAGAGGGCAGATGCTCTCATGTCACATAGCCGAATAGTTCCTTTACTGCTGCTGTATACAAATGTGTTACAGCTGTTTGGATGAAATTCTGCTGCTGTAATCACCTCTGTCAGCTCTTCCATATTGGCAGGCTTGATATCCACAATGTCTAGATAACATTTTATTAAGGAATTTCCACTTAGAAAAAAGGGCAAATATAATTCTACATTTCTCAAACCTAAAACCCATTCACGGACCTAAGCAAAAGTATTAATTCTGAATTGTACTCCACTGTTTTTATTAGTATAAATTCCAAAGGGATTAAAACTTTTTTTTTAGACAGAGTATCACTCTGTCACCCAGGGTGGAGTACAGTGGCACAATCTCAGCTCACTGCAGCCTCCGATTCCCAGGTTCAAGTGACTCTCCTGCATCAGCCTCACGAGAAACTGGGATTACAGGCGCACACCACCACACCCGGCTAATTTTTTATTTTTTTTCTCTATTTTTGGTAGAGACGGGGTTTCACTATATTGACCAGGCTGGTCTCGAACTGCTGACCTCATGATCCACCAGCCTCGCCTCGGCCTCCCAAAGTGCTGGGATTATAGGCGTGAGTCACTGTGCCCGACCTCAATAGAATATTATTGACCCAATCATGCATCATGACTTGAGTGAATTTCTTTTTCTAATCTTAATGAGACTAAAATATATATATATATATATATTTTTTTTTGAGACAGAGTTTCATTCTTGTTGCCCAGGCTGGAGTGCAATGGCACAATCTCAGATCACTGCAACCTCTGTCTCCCAGGTTGAAGCAATTCTCCTAACTCAGCTGAGACTATAGGCACGTGCCACCATGCCCAGCTAATGTTTTGTAGTTTTAGTAGAGATGGGGTTTCACCGTGTTGGCCAGGCTGCTTTTGAACTACTGACCTTAGGTGATCCACCTGCCTTGACCTCCCAAAGTGTTGGGATTACAGGCTGAGTCACTGCGGCTGGCCGAGACTATTTTTACAATAAAAAATTCAAACACAATACTCCACAAATTTGATTAGAAGAAAAAAAAATTTTTTAGAGACAGGGTGTTGCTCGGTCATCCAAGCTGGAGTGTAGAAGCATGATCAAGCTCACTGTAACCTTGAACTCCTGGCCTCAAGTGATCTTCCCACCTCAGCCTCCCAAACCGCTGGGATTACAGGCATGAGCTACCATGCACAGACCTCACAAATTTGATTTTTAAAACAAAAACCTGTATTATAAAAAAAATTCCTATTTCCATAGATACAAGACAAATTCCTTAAAATTCCATGACTCCAATTTTAAAATAATACATTATGCCCTTTATGTTTAGCAAATAACTTTTTCCAGTATTTCACTACTCATATACAAAGAAAAAATAAGTTGCCATACATATATGTATATAGACTATAAAAAAGAAGGAATGAAATTCATTAAGGAGAGATGAAATAAATCCAATATGGGCACAACATGCCTTCTTCACCAAACACCAAAGAAAACCAAATGGATACTAAAACTCCTGTCTGTAATTTCCAGATGCCAAAGATTAATCCGCAAATCATCTGCAGATAAATATGTTTCATAATCACTATTAATAGAAATTGAGTTGATGTGATATGTATGAGCATTGGCAAATATTCTTCGTGGACTGGCCTCAACCATTAGATCCATAGGCCTAAAGACTGGCACCTGTCAATAAGACACATGAAAAAAAGAAGTTACAAAAGGTTCAGTTACAAATAGCAATTAAGATACAGAAAACTTCATTATTTTAGTTTTTGAGAACATAAAATAGAACAATATTACATAGATTTAGTTTTAAAAAGCAACTGATGTTGATCCTTTCAAATGCTGAAGAAAAATGAACAATGTAGATAATATATCTTCTTTTACTGGCAGCAATACTATTAGAATTTGCAGTTCTTAGTTCCAATATTTTGCTTGAAAGACATGCCAAGTTAATAAATGTTTATGGTTCAAGTTAAAGAGGCTAAAAAAAAATTAACCCATAACATCTAACTTTGGGTATTTTTTAGCTACAATTAGAAGATTTGATCTATATCTACTTTTTTGATTTCCAAAGAAAATTTATCTTGAAACTTGACCATGTAGTAGCTAACATGACAAACCAGAGATGAAGTCTGATAGCGTGAAACACTGTCTTGTGTTTGAGTCCTGCTTCTATCCCTGGCCAAAGTGAGACCTCTATGTAGGTCAGTTTCTATGTTTAAATGAGTTACTCAACATTCTACCTGATTACAGAATTATTGGGAAAGGGGAGACAGACTATAATTATTCCTATTCAAGCTCTGCTCAGGATTTGGGCTATATAGTATGAATACAAACACTATCTGTGACATTTTATTCTTATGTACTTACTCGTAGTGTAGTAACTGTAGTAGGATCTCTATACCTTCCATCTTCCTCTTTCAGGTTATACCCTTCTGGTCTTTTGTCCCTTTCACTGATTTTCCATAATTTTATTGTTTTATCTGGGAAGAAAATAAAGCAAGTCCTTAAAATAAAAGGGTAGTACTGAAGAAGAAAAACATTTTAAGGCATTTAAAATATGCTATTTCACATTTCACCTAAAAGGATTCCATGGAAAAAAAAAAACAAAAACCCTAAGCTGACTTACTAAAAAATGTCCTATTATCAGCTGAATACCACACACACATAGAAATAAAGTACAAAGATCACAAATTTATACATTAGTGGCACTCATATAAATTCCATGTGATAGTCAAATCAAGTCAGACAGGTCTCTATCCCTATCCCTTAGAAGTAATTAAAGCTAGAGGGAAAAACTTGATATGCACGTGTGGTATATGCAAACACATGTATGTCTATACATACATGTACACAAATACTCTATATGCTCAGTATTGAATTTCGTATCAGGGTTCAGAAGTAGGAAACAGGGCCTGAAGAAAACTGATTAAAAGCATACATCCCCAAGTCCTTCAAGAAGAAACCAAATTCCTAGGTATCAAGGATATATAAAATGGCATCTGTTTAAAAACAAACTTTTGTTTTACAATTAAGTTCAGATTTACAGAAAAGTTACAAGAACTGTAGTGTTCCATATATCCTTTACCCAGTTTCTTCTGTCAACATCTTACACAACCGTGGTACGTGTGTCAAAACTAAGACATCGACTTTGTATATTACTATTAACTCAACTACAGACTTCATTTGGAGATTTAACCAGGTTTTCCACTAACATTCCCTTTCTGTTCCAGAATTGAAACAACACTGCATTTAGTCATCAAGTTTCCTTAGTCTCTCTGCCTTTAAGTTTCTCAGGCTCTCCTTATTTTTCTTGATCTTGACAGTTTTGAGTATTGGCGGTGAGGTACTTTCTAGAAAGCATATCCCTCAACTGGATTTGCCTGCTGTTTCCTCATGATCAGACTGGGACCATGGGTTTTCACGAAAAGAACAGAGAGGTGAAGTGACTTCTCACAGCACTGTTCAAGGGCATACAGCAGTATCAACATGACTTACAGCTGGTGGTGTTAACTTTGGTCATTTGGTTAAGACAATGTTTGCCAGGCTTCTCCACTATACAATGACTCTTTCACCCTTGCCATATTCTATTCTTTAGAAGTGAGTCACTAAATCCATCCTGTACTTAAAGGGAGAAGTAAGTTATACTCCCTGTAGGGAAGAGTATGTATCCACGTCTTATTTAGAATTCTCCTGCAGGAAGCATCCCTTCTCTCCATTTATCCATTCAATTGTTTATTTGTATCACTATAAGCTCATGCATGTTGTTTTAAAACTGTTATAATCGTAAAAGAACATTCTTATAGGAAAGCATCATATTCCTAATGATCTTTCATAAGCAAAATGGTATAAAAAATTATTTAAAACAGTATATAAAGCCATTTTATAAAAACAGTTAAAAACAATTCAGAGAGATGCCAGTGACTCTAGCCTGGTAGTCTCTGTATCGTAGAGAAGAATGACAGTTGCCTCTAAGGATGCCCTTCCCAATGTTGAAGTGTAAACAGAGAAAAGCTGCTAACTTTAATAATCTGTAATCTACTATTTCTTCTAAGCCCTATGTGATCTTGCTTATAATTTTCTTGTACTTCAGTCATACATGTTCTATGTGTTAGTTTATATATGTATACAATTTATAGATAGGTATGAGCCTAGCCTAAATCTGTATTTTGAGAAGTATCTGTTCTAAATACTTGCAAAGTATTTGTGATGAGGATGACAACACCCCCACCCCCTCGTCCAGTTGTCTTGTGGCCTGTTTAAATCCATCCTCCTTATTAAAGATCCAAATAAAGAAACCACAATGTACTTATGAAACTTTCAGATGAGATGAAATTAGTTTGTGGTACCTAATATTGTTTACAGGAAGAAAGCTCTTTAAAAAATATTTTTTCCATTAACACAAACACAGGACATATAACGAATTAGGATACATTTTTCAGTACGGGGGGACAAGGCAGGCAGGAAATAAATTAGTATGTTAATAAATATGACATAAATTTTAAATCAGAATCCTAAGGCTGGGCATGGTGGCTCACGCCTGTATTCCCAGCACTTCGGGAGGCCGAGGCAGGCGGATTACGAGGTCAGGAGATCAAGACCATCCTGGTTACCATGGTGAAACCCCATTTCTACTAAAAATACAAAAAAATTAGCCAGGCGTGGTGGTGGGTGCCTGTAGTCCCAGCTACTCAGGAGACTGAGGCAGGAGAATGGCGTGAACCCGGGAGGCGGAGCTTGCAGTGAGCCGAGATCGCGCCACTGGCACTCCAGCCTGGGCAACAGAGCAAGACTCCGTCTCAAAAAAAAAAAAAAAACAAAAAAAATCGGAATCCTTATGTTCTATAGCAGTGATGTTTTATTGGCTCATAAGACAAGGTATGTGAGAATAATCAAACTCCATTATGTAAGACTATGTAAAAACACAGTTTTCAGTGGAGGGGTTATTAGATTCTCAAGATCTGTTCCTTCCGAAACCACCACTCTGTGGTGTTCCCCTGAATTATCAACAATAATAACTAAAGGCATTGGAGAAGCTGCAGAAGAAGAGAGTTCCTCTCACCACAAGCAGAGGGTGTGAGCAGGGAAAACCATGCTGCCGTTTCCTTTGTGAGAATGCAGCTTTATGTAAGACCCTAAAAACTTCTTATCAAGCAGTTAAGACACATCCTATTTATGAGTGTACTTTATATTATTTATATATGTAAGACTCATGGTCAACAGGTCAGTTTCATGTTTTCTGCCACGTAGGGGAATTAATGAGAATTCAGAGAGGCAAAAGAAGATTAAAGAGAAAGAGAAAACACTTGAAGGAACATTAACTCAAGTTATAAGGTGACTATGAGGTCCTTTAAATAAAAATCATCTGGGAAACTCAGTTCATATAATGATCATGGAAAGCCAATGAAAAGATTTTTATAAGATTAATTTTGGTTAATCAAACCTCGAAACTTTGGTACTATTTTCCACCTTTCTCCCACAGTCGTAGTTTTTATGTAGACCCCATTACATTGGTGGGGGGGGGGGCCTTGTTTGAAGCCAGGACACATGCTTGTAAGAAAATGAATGTTCCTACTCACACCAATTTTCATTCTTCTCATAAAAAAAAAAAAAAAAACTGGGGGGGGGGGGGGGGAGGGGGGGGGGGGGGGGGGGGGCGCGGGGCGGAGGGTGGTGGTGGTACTATGCTTACAGAAAAAACTCACAGAGAAAAATACACAAAATATAAAAGATACCACTCAGAATCAACAGACGTTGACATTTTTCTCTAAATTTCCTTCTAGTTTTTCAAATAAAGTCCTACTCCTCCCATCCTTTTCCCATCATACCCAGACACAACAGTTCCTATGATTGTCATAATCTGCTCTATCCTTCCACATTGGACCCTATTATTAAGCACTATTTTTAGCATTAAAAAATGCAGCCCCCAGTTAGTTGTATTTTACTTAGTGTTAAGAAACAAAAAACAAAAATCCACAACGCATTCTCTAATGTCTTCAAATAAGATTTAATCCACACAAGTTGAAATGGGATTTGCTTCCAAATAACACTGAAGAGAAGAGGAAGGAGAAGGATTCGAGACACAAATTGACCGTGAACTGAGGAGTGTCGGAAGTGGATGATGAGCATGCAGGGCTTCATTAAACTATTCTCTTGACCTCAGCCTACATTTAAAAAGTCATCTTTATAAAAAAACTGATGTAGCCCTGTAAGAAATAAATTGCCACAAAACATTCCAATATATAAAATGTTAACAACACACTTCCCTAGGAACATTTATTCTAAAAGTAGAAATTATATAAATGGTTTAGTTATATATCATCTGATGTCAAAGAACAAAATATTTGAAGCTATTTGAAGTAACTTAGTTTACCATATAAATTAAAACTGACCCCAGACTAGAAGCTAGCACATGATAGGAGTAAACTGTTCCCTCCACCCATGCTGCTGTGAGTTACAGGCTTTAAATAGTTACTTCTGTTTATTGTTCTTCTAATAAGGACAAGAGAGGGGAATGCAGTTTATTGTGGAAAGAGAGAAGGCAGAGGGTACGAATCTCAATGGACTGGCTGGGGAGAGCTTTCATGATCAGAAAACTGGGCATCCAAGAGGCGGCCAACACTGGTGGCATCAGACATTCGTGAACAGCATTTCTAAGAACTCATACTGTGGACCAAGGGCATCAATTAGATGGAGGAAGTGCTGAATTTCTTCCCCTATTTCATCCCCAAAGTCATTTAAGTTTATATTCTGCAAATGGTTATGGTCTAGGTGTTAAAATTTGCTTTTTAAATTAATAGTGAGGGAATGAGAAAATAGGAGGAGGTTTCCCCTCACCCTAGCACCAACCTCAAAAAAAGTTTTAATCACAAATTTGTATAGACTACAGCTGGAACCCAACTTATCATAAAGGATTTCAAATTCTGGTAGAGTCATTACTAACTTTTAATCCTCACTTAACTTTTCTTGGGCCAGGCATGGTGGCTCACACCTGTAATCCCAGCACTTTGGGAGACTGAGGAGGGGGGCAGACTGCTTGAGCCCAGGAGTTCAAGACCAGCCTGGGCAACATCGGGAGACCCAATCTCTACAAAAAATGTTTTTAAAAAATTAGCCTGGTGTGGTGGCATGCACCTGTGGGTCCCAGCTACTCAGGAGACTGAGGTGGGGAGGTCGAGGTTGCAGTGAGCTGTGATTACACCACTGCACTCCAGCCTAGGCGACAGACCTTGTCTCAAAAAACAACAAAAACCTTTCCCTGGGCAAGTAAAACAGTAGGAGAGGAATCTCCTTCCAGCCATGTGGATTGCTGGGAAGAAGGCAATATGCTAATAGGTGGTCAAGTAAGAAGAGTGATCTGAATGGAGACCTTCCTTTGAGTATTATTTTGTATCTGCAGTTAGAAATACTCTGTGTAGAGTTCAGGAACACTTAAAAAGGAGGAATAAATTAACATTTATTGAGCACTTGTACTCATGACATATGTAAAGAGTTACTTAATATTCATAATAATACTATAATAAAAAATTACTATCTCTACTTTGCTGCTGAGGAAAATTCAATTCAGTGTTAGTAACCTGCCCAAGATTAGGAGACTGAGAACTAGCAGAAATAGTACCTGACCTAAATCCAATGGTATAGCAGTCCATTCTTTTCACTACAAATTGGGGGTGTAGTAAACAAAAAATTGCTATCTGAGAATCTTTCAGAGAATCTAAAAACTGCAAGTGAACAGTAAAAAAGTAGAGTTTATATTCTGTATAGAAAAAAAGTCCTTTTTAAAAGTATCTCTGTTAGGCCAGGCGCGGTGGCTCAAGCCTGTAATCCCAGCACTTTGGGAGGCCGAGACAGGTGGATCACGACATCAGGAGATCGAGACCATCCTGGCTAACACTGTGAAACCCCATCTCTACAAAAAATACAAAAAACTAGCCGGGCGAGGTGGCGGGCGCCTGTAGTCCCAGCTACCTGGGAGGCTGAGGCAGGAGCATGGCGTAAACCCGGGAGGCGGAGCTTGCAGTGAGCTGAGATACGGCCACTGCACTCCAGCACGGGCGACAGAGCGAGACTCTGTCTCAAAAAAAAAAAAAAAAAGTATCTCTGTTAAATGATTCCTCTCCTAGTCTACAGGATTATGTGCAACAGGTACACACAGTGGGCACATGGAAAGAAAATACATATACTTACCATTGGTAGACAATAAAAACTGAGCAGCATTTTTCTGGGGTAACCACCTAATTTTGTTGATCTTTTCTTCTATTTCTAAACTTTTCAAGTAGTCAAACTCTGGTTCATGGCTCTGGAAGGTGCTGTAAACATTATATTCTCCTCTGCTATGAGACTGGATTTTGTTCTAAAATGAAAACAAAAATATATGGACCATTGTTGAAAAGTATTTCAAAATAATCAAATATGTAATCAATTCCAAAGGACCCTGCAAATTCTCGATAGCCCATTAGCTGTGTCTTTATACAATTATATTCTATTTTTTATATTTCTAAAGGCCTTCAAGGATTAAATGAGAAAATTTAAGGGGGAAAAAAGGCTAAATAACACTGAATAAATAAGCTCAATTCATTAGGAAAATAATGATGTTAAATATGGATCAATCTGATTGCTAATTTACTCATGTATTTGATGGTATAGAGACATACTGATGAAAAAAACTCTGAGCACCCATAATAAGGGAGTTCATCTAAAGAGTAATGACTAAAGAAAGGCTTGCCCAGAAAGAGCTAGAGGAGGCACACCCTCTTTCTCTGCCCACTTTAGGGTCAACTCCCCAATCTGTTATAATATGATGTACTGTCCTTTTCCTTTCTGATGCCTGCCTTTTGGTTATTTTGCTGCTGAAAGCTTAAAAAAAAAACAACTGGGATCCCTTATAAATGAAGGGATTCCATTTGACCCCTGCCTCCCACCCCAAGACTGCTGTTCCAGACAGCTTTGTCACCAATCAAGTCCATATTCAGCACCACCCAGCAATAGCCCCATGCACCCTACAACAACTACTTACTCGCCTTAAATTTGCTTTCTCATCTTATGAACCTGGCACACACTGATGACTAATTTCATTTAGTATCACTTTGAAAGAACCTAATTTAAGCTATCTCATAAAGGGACTACTTGTGAACTACTTTGGTTAGCACTAATATCTCAGCAAAAGTGAGAATTATAATCATACTCAGAATTTCATCTTTTATCACACGATTAAAAACATTTTCATAAAAAAAATTTAAAACTCTAGTTCAAAGAACCACCTATGGAAAAAGTTTAAATAAAAGAATGAGATTATTATTGACAGTCAACTATTTTAAGTAAAAGTGAGTTATCCAGTGAAATGTTTATGACTTCTTAATAAAAACAGCCTATTACTATTCTCCGTATCAAAAGGAAACTTCACCGAATCATCTTCAAAGTCTACATTTTGGGTTGTTTTTTTCCAGCAGCCTGACGATCTGGGTTGTTCATTCATGAATGGTTGTATTTAAACCCTCGGACAGCAGTATCAGTTATTAGAGGGCAAGTCTGCCAGTGTTAAGAATGCAGTGTCCCACAAAATGATCCACATATTGGGGACACACAAGGGGTAAAAATCAGACTCAGAGCCTTGGTCTCATCACCATACCCACACACCAAATTAGACAGCCTATGCCATTAACATATGTAAATACTCCAGTGTCACTTTAAAGCTCCACACATCTTCTACCTAAAATGACTCACCCAGTCTCACAGAGTTTATCATTACACTCTACAAGGAAACCACAATACCATTAAGCAGGCAACTCGATTTTTAATATAAACCCTGTGTTTTAGACTGGTTTTTCATCTAACACTTAAAGAGACTATAGTATATAGCACCATGTATACTAGGGCGTAGAGGGAAAGACAGAATCCCCACAATCAAGTAACCTGTGTACGTCAAACTTCAGTCAAAGTAGAAACTGGTTACGGTCTACACAATTAAGGCAAGCAATATGAAGGGCCAAGGGCGAGGCACACATTGTATTTGATGAGTTAAGAAAAGCACAAAACTACAGAAATATTTTCTGAAACAGAACATGAACATCTTCCGGTAGACAACATGAGTCTACTAAACATGATCTCTTACAGAATCCAAAAACAAAATCATAGAGGTATATGGCAATTTCAATGGACTGCAAGAAATTCCATCTCTTTGCAACAGGAAATAAATATATGTATCATAAAAGGAGAAAATTCTGTCTAAAAAGCTCAAGATGCCAGGCTAAGCACATGCACTAGCCCCTCCTCTCTTCTGAAACTTTACTAAAATTATCATAACAGAACTTTTAAAAACAAGTCCACAGGACAAAGAGTAATGGCAGAAATGACAGCAGCAGTAACAAACAGAAGAGGCTATAAAACATGGGTATAAGTGGTAACTGACAGTAGACTGCAGAGAGCTGCAATAGATTTTCCCTAACACTTGGGGAGGGGATGTTTAGATCATAATGACCATGATAGCATTGTTCCCTGCACAAACAAAGTACAGTGAGCAAGCCTGAAATAAAAGAAACATAACCATATACTCAACACTGAGTCACTCAAATGAGAATGCATCAAAATCAAACAACGTTTTTGTTTTAAAAACCTCTCCTACAGTCATACAGAATTGTGACACATCCTTCAACAATTCATACTGGCTTTACCTGCACAGCATTTTCACCTCCCTCTCTTTTCTTGCTTGCCTTTATGATCACTATGAGAATCATCTTCCTAACCATACAATCTATTTGCATGAAAGTTTCTACGGTAAGTTTAGATGTGCTTTATTCCCCAGCACCTATAACAGTACCTGGCACATGTAACAGGCATTCAATAAAGATTTTCAAAGCAGGACTTAGAATGAGGTATGTCACATACTTTACATACATTAGAAACACAGGACACAAAACCAGTGTCACACATTTTCAACACAGATGCAAAGAGAATTCACTGAAGGGCATCATAACCAAGTTTTAAAGCAAAGTCATAAAGACTGTGTACTGGCACAAAGATAGACCAATGTGCCAATGAAACAGAACAGATGGCCCAGAAACAGGCCTAAATGATGACAAAGGTTGCCTTGCTGGGCAATGGGGAAAGGATGGTCTTTTCACTAAATGGTGTTAGGTTGAGTATTCATAGGAAATAAAATGAAGCTCGACCCCTTCCCTAAACCACTCATGTAAAGTGATTACAGTTGAATAAGAGATATAAATGTGAAGGTACAATAATCAAGTCCTAGGGTAACATGACCCAAGAGAACTTTTCTGCAATGATGGAAATCGTCTGTATCTGTGTTGTCCAGTATGGTTTTGCCACTAGTCAAGTTGAGCACTAGGCACACACTGAGCTCCGAAAATGTGGCTACTGCAACTAAGGAAGTTAATTCTACAATTTATTTTTACCAATTTAAATTTATTTATTTATTTATTTATTTATTTATTTATTTGGTGGTAAGGCTAACTTTATTTAAAGAGGGCCATGGAGACAGGGACCACTGCAACAGGGTCTTGCAGCGGGGGAGAGAGAACAGGATCAACTTCCCATTAATTTAAATAGCCACATGGATCTAGTGGCTACAGTACGAATCATCCAGTTCTAAAAGGTAATGGGAATAATTTCCTGGACCTTGGGGTTGAAAAGTATTTCTTATAGAGGACAGAGAAACCGGTAACCCTAAGAAAAATACTGATCAACTGTATTACATTAATAATCTCTATTTATAAAAATATACTATTCAAAAAAATGAAAAGGCAAGTCACGGAATGAAAAATACTTCTAACAAAATGTGTATGTGTGTGTTTTTTTTAAATGGGGTCTTCCTCTATTGCCCAGCCTGGTCTCGACTTCCTGGGCTCGAGTGATCCGCCCAACTCAGCCTCGGAAAGTGCTAGGATTACAGTGAGCCACTGCCCCTGGCTCCTCCAACAAATGTAACTGAAAAAGAGTTCATCTGCAAAAAGTGAGAAGAAAGTCTACAAATCAGTAAGAAAAATGACACACAACACAGTAGAAAATTATAAGAGATTTCGACAGTCACTTCCAAAAGATAATATCCAAATAGCCAATATAAAAAGCAGCTCTGGCCAGGAGTGGCAGCTCATGCCTGTAACCCAACACTTTGGGAGGCCAAGACAGAGGATTGCTTGAGGCCAGGAGTTCAAGATCAGCAACACAGTGAAACCATCTCTACCAAAAAAAGAGAAAAAAAAAATTAGTCAAATGTGGCAGTGCATGCTTGTAGTCTCAGCTACTGGGGAGGCTGAAGTGGGAAGGACCACTTGAGTCCAGTAGTCTGAGGCTGCAGTGAGCTGTAAGCGCACCACTACACACTCCAACCTGGGCAACACGGAAACACCCTGTCTCAAAACAACATAACAACAACTCAATCTCAATGTGAATCACGAAAGTAAGCACAAGGCCGGATGTGGTGTCTCACACCTGTGATCCCAGCACTTTGGGAGGCCAAAGCAGGCAGATCACCTGAGGTCAGGAGTTCGAGACCAGCCTGGCTAACATAGTGAAACTCTGTCTCTACTAAAAATACAAAAATTTAGCTGGGCATGGTGGTGCATGCCTGTAATCCCAGCTACTAGGGAGGCTGAGTCAGGAGAATCGCTTGATGGGAGGAGGAGGTTGCAGTGAGCGAAGATTGCACCAACTGCATTCCAGCCTGGGTGACAAAGTAAAAAAGACTTCGTCTCAAAAAAAGAAGCAGTAAATACAAACTTAATTCACACCCACAAAGTGTTAAATTTTAAAAGACCGATAATATAACACAAAGCACTGGCAAAGATGTAGAACAGCCATAAAATTTATATACTGTTCACAAGAATAAAATTAGCAGAACTTTTTACTGTGATGTCTGCTAACAGTGAATGCCTACCCTATGGCACAATAATTCTACTCATGACTGTACAGCAAATAACATGAGTAAGAATGTTCACAGCAGCATTATTCATAATGGATAAACTGTGGATTCCATTTATTCAAAGTTCTAAAACTACAGGCCAAAATAATTGTAAGAAGACAGGCTCATAAAGGAGAGGAAGGGAAAAGAGAAGGGTTTGTGGAAGCCTGGGAAGTTCTGTTTCTTGACCTAAATAAATGTTTGCTATGTAATAATCTGCTAGTGTTTTATGTACTTTTCGGTGTATATTTAAATAAAGATTTAAAAATATATACCACACATATGTTGCAGCTCCTATGGAAAACAATGTGGAGATTCCTCAAAAAAGCTAAAAATAGAACTACCATATAATCCAGCAATCCCACTTCCGGATTTTATCCCAAAGAACTGAAAAATGGGACCTCAGAGAGGTGTCTGTACAGCCATGCCCATTACAGCTTTATTCCCAAGAGCCAAAAGGTGGAAGTAACCCAATCAATGGTTCCAACAGTCTCTTCATCTCCCTAACTGGGAGGCAGTATTTCAAACTGAGAAAACACTGAGAATACATAAAACTAAACACTACAAAGTGATACGTACAACATGAGTCTCCTTCTGTAAAACAAAACAAAAATCCCTGAGAAAACAAAACACACACACACATACATACATTCCCCCCACTCACCACCAAAACTAAGCAATAATATTTCCTCTTAAATGAACAAAAAATTAAAAATGTGATAATGACCACTGTTTTAGTGACAAAAAGACAAAGTCACATACTACTGGTAGAAGTATAAGCTATTCCCACAAGCCACAAGTTTACTGAACCTTGTCACCTAAGTTATAAGACGGAATATGTTCTTCCCAACTATTCAAGTAACCCTTTCTACTCAGTGGTTCCAAAAGTCTCTTCATCTCCCTGACTGGGAGGCAATATTTCAACCTGAGAAAACATAGACAGTACATAAAACTAAACACTACAAAGTGATATGTACAACATGAGTCTCATTCTGTAAAACAAAACAAAAATCCCTGAGAAAACCACACACACACACACAGACTGGTCTTCATTCCTGTTATGGGATGATTTTGATTTTACTCTTTGTGGAAATGATACACATTTTTCATATTTTCTACAATAAACATACTAAGAATAGTCAAGAGTTAAAGGCAACTTCTGAAAAAATTTCACTTAACATTTTGCAACAGCTACTTCTAAATGTAAGTAACTCCACTGTGCTTTTACAGGCTGAGTCTCCCTTATCCAAGATGCTTGGGACCCGAAGTGTTTCAGATTTCACATTTTCTTCCATATTTTAGAATATTTACATATACATGATATTATCTTAGGGAGGGGACCCAAGTCTAAATATGAAATTCAGTTGTTTTGTATACACCTTATACATACAGCCTGAAGGTAATTTTATACAGCATTTTAATTAATTTTGTGCATGAAACAAAGTTTTGACTGTGACCCATCACATGAGGCCAGGGGAACTTTCCACTCGTGGTATCACGTCAGCACTCAGTAAGTCTCCAATTTTGGAATACTTTGGATTTGGGGTTAGGAATGCTCAACCTGTCCTAACTTTCTCCTTCCTTAGATGAAACTCTGCAAAAATGTAGGACATATTTACTTTGCTCCATGAAAAAAATTTAAAAATTTAAGAAAATATTAAATGTATTTTACTTTGATCTCATATAACAGAAAATATTTTTAAGCCTCCAAATAGAACCCTACTAAAACTTACTGTTTATTAATGTTCATCTTCTATGTAGTGTAAGCAGTCATCTGTTTTATATTTCACAGCAGTATAAAAGGATTTTAAAAGAGTCAGTGTTTTGTGAAATGGCCATTCAGGGATAGTGGCAGAAATGGTACAAAACAAAATTAAATGATAGCTGATAACTACTCTCAACACATTCAGAAAATATGGGGAACTTTCTAGAATAAAGCAAAACAAAGTCATTCGATGAAATAAACGGAAAAGAAATCTCAAAACTTTCTCTAAACTAATGATAGTCATGGAGCACTTCAAGATTTTGCAAGGCCTTATTATAAACTATATTCACTAAGCTAATACTCATTCACTGAGTGCCTATTATGTACCATATACTAAGTGCAATTTGGAAGCATATCAGTCACAACATCCTCTCAAAAAAACAAAAATATAGTGGGAGAGATATCTGAATGAAGGATACCTGGTTGAGTCAAATCAACAGCATTATTATTTGTCTATAAGATAGTCAAATAAAATTTAAAGGAAATGCATAAAATACAACTAATATAATGTTTTAAAACCTGAAGTTGTTAATGTGCTTTCACTCAGATTATCAAACTAGCTAGAATGTCTCTTTCAGACTATGCTACAGATTAAGTGATAAAGTTACATAGGAGGAATGCTTTATCCACATTTTACACATTACTGAAAGGAATGGAAAAAAACAAACCCTCCATGCACATGCGCGTGGACACACACAAACACCCCACACGAAAACTGTGCCTTGCTCAGATGCTAGTGCTCTTCCCAGTTCTATCAGCAACCAAGGAATGGAGGCAGATCTCAAGGCTCTCCAACCTTGTTTCTCTCAAAATGGAATTTCAATCTAACTTGGACCCTTAAGGAGTTGGTTTCTCTCTGACAGAAGATTCAGATGAACCCCAAATGGTATTAGATGTAACAACAACAACAAAAAGTCTTTTTACTACTTGTGTCTCCTTCCCTTTGAAGTTCATAAAATATAACAATCCCCTGGATCCCGTTTTCTTCATGCGTTAAATACAATTTATTCTCTCAGGAAAGGATAGTTTTGGGAATTTAATGCAAAAGCAAGTAAAGTTCAAATATTAATTTCTCTTTCAGACAAGGATCAAGCCCAATCAGTGCAAATTCTATCATTTAGAAACAACATGATGCAGGTAAATGCATGATGCCCTGGCATTTGAGGCGCCTGATTTCAGACTCTTTTCTGTGCCTCAAATTGGAGAAATAACATAAGATTGGACCAGATGGTCTTCAATGTCCTTTCCACTATAAGAAAGGCCTCCCTACCCCCGATAAATTGACTACAGATGAAGTTCGCTAGAAAATTCCACTTTGCAAAGGCACAAGTCAAATCCTTAATAACTAGATACTAAGAAACCTGCAACAACCTCTATTCTGATCAAGTATTTACTTTGAAAGGGTATAGAAACATATTTGAGAAAGAACCCAATTTCAATACATTTCAAAACCTATCTACACAACTCAACTGTAAGAAGGGACAAATAAAGTAGAAAGACTAGTAGAGTTCATTATCCTTGAATAAGACTTTGAAAAGCTAAAATACAGTGAAGTCTAGACACAACTCTGCAGATGACTGAGCTAATGAGCATTTTAAATCCATGTGAAAAAATTTAAATAAATAATGTAATAACCAGCTGGGTGCAGTGGCTCAGGCCTATAATCCCAGCACTTTGGGAGGTCAAGGTGGGCAGATAATTTTAGGCCAGAAGTTTGAGACCAGTCCGGTCAACATGGTAAAACCCTGCCTGTACTAAAAACACAAAAATTAACCAGGCATGGTGGTGCACATCTGTAATCCCAGCTACTCAGGAGGCTGAGGCGTAAGGATGACTTGAACCCGGGTGGCGGAGGTTGCAGTGAGCTGAGATCGTGTCACTGCACTCCAGCCAGGGTGACAGAGCGAGACTCTCTAAAAATAAAATACTACTACTACTACTACTACTACTACTACTACTACTACTA
>NW_012119598.1:666852-687761 GCF_000951035.1 Colobus angolensis palliatus
ACTACTACTACTACTACTACTACTACTACTACTACTACTACTACTACTACTAACAACAACAACAACAATAACCTGCCTGGCAATCTGAGAATGGGTGGGGAAGGTGGAAGAGAAGAAAATCACTTTATCACATGATTTAGGGTAATAAAGTCTAACTAAATAATAAATTTAAAAGGGAACAAAAGAATGTTTAAATAACCTGTGGGCAGAAAAACAAAAAGTAAAATAAAATTTAAAGGCAGCCATTCAACAAAGCTGAAAAACATAATGCCTGAGAAGAAGAGGTGATGCCCTCTCTCACAACATGTGGCCCATCCAAATTCAGTAAATACACTACTAGAAAAAGACGGCATAGAACAAGATGCTTTAATTATTGGGAGTATTAAAGGGTAAAGTAAAACCAAAATCCAATGAAATAATGTATTTTCAATCACCAAGTTGCTACTTTTATTTCTTTAGAAAGAGGGAAAAACATAGTAACCGCAAAGGTGCAGTCTCTCACCTCCCGACCCTGAAAAAAGAAGCAGAAATAAACAATCTAGGAATTTAACAATAGAGATGAGATCAAATAAACAATTATGTCATGTCATGTCATTACAGAGATGATTATTCAGAAAATTTAATGACATGAAAAGGTATTCACTATACAGTATGTGAGAAAAAAAATCATACAACCCTACATTTATAATCAGATATTTAGAAAGACATGCCTTCGGTATATACCAAAAGTTCTTATTTTTGTTTGGCGGAGTTATACATGCATTCTTTGTCATTTATCCATATTTACTAAATTATCTACATCGAGCATAATGAATTTATAATTAAGAGGGAAAAATTATTAAGAAGAAGAATACAATGAAATGTTTTATATGTGTGAGGCTAGGGAGAGCAGGGGAAGAAGGATTTCGGAAAGGTAAATAAATTCCAAATTTATTAATTAATTTAGTAATTAATTCCAAAATCACTGGGCATTATTAATTTCATAGATTTGGAGTTGTTTTTGGTGGAGAATTTCTTGGGGACAGGTTGAGCATATCTAATCTGAAAATCTGAAACCCAAAATGCTCCACAATTCGAAACTTTTTACTGTCAACATGACACCACAAGTGGAAAATTTCAGAAAATTTCACACCTAGCCTCATGTGATGGGTCACAGTCCAAACTGTTTCATGCACAAATTATTTAAATTTTTTAAAATAATTTAATAACCTGCAGGTCATGTGTATAAGGTGTATATGAAACAAATGAATTTTGTGTTCAGGGCTTGGTTCCCACCCCAAATATATCTCATTATGTACATGCGCAAATTCCAAAATCCAAAAACATCTGAAATTTGAAACACTTCTGGTTCCGAGCATTTCAGATAAGGGATACTCAACCTGTACAAGAAATACGGTTAATTCGGATGTCTGCTCAATGGGTAAAATTAGGTACCCACTGAGCAGGTATTTTAAATATTTAAAATACATGACATTTTGCTTTTGGAAAATGTAATACCCTAAGGAGCCCCAAAAGATTAACAGGTAGCTGACAAGAATCTGATGGCAGTCTGGAGAGAAATCTGGACACTAAAATTAGGCTGAACAAGAAGAGATGGCTGGGCAAATGCATGAATGAATACCAGGACTAGAACCAAGGCTGTTCGTTCAACTCTCAGTCCATTTTCCCCTCTAATGCCTATGACAGAAAACAGATCACTCACTAATAGCTCATGTCAAAAAGTCTAAAGATCATGTACTTTCCTCATTAGGTATAAACTAATGAGACTGATTTTCCTGGGTGATTTTTAACAATTAGGCTCATTACACCAAACAGGATTAAAGGTTTTTTTCATTTTAAAATCAACAGCCAGCACTGTGAATACTCATCTCAATTTATACAAAATTAGCTTTTACCCACTTACCTAGCACGGTGATCTTGGAAATGTTCATGTATCCTCTCTAAGTCTCATTTTATTTATAAATTTGTAATACATCGAGATATAGTAAACATAACAAACATCTTTGTTACTTTGCTGTGACAATTAAGTAAGATTTAGGGATTCTGGCAGAGGGCCTAGCACATAAACTGCTGCTACTATATCCAGGTCAGAGTGTGCAAAGCCATGGGGTGGAAATCAGAATATGTGGCTTCTGCAGTAGGGGATCACTTCCCTATTAACTGTATGACTTTGGATGGGTAATCTGGTATCTGGGCCCCCAGCTGGCAAAAGGAAACTGCACTACCAGGGGTTATAACTTGGGGGCTCATGGACACAAGGGTCCAACGACAGAACCCAGGGATTTTGTAAGCCTGGATGGGGGCGGGGCGTGGGGGAGGGCAGAGAATGTACACATTCATTTTCACTAACTTCCAGTTGAATTTCAGCATTTCTTTTGATTATGGGCACAGGTAACAAACTGCATACAGTATTAGCAATTCTTGTGACTTTGTCACACATAAATGACATTTTAAGATCATAATCCAGCTGTCATCCACTTATACATTACTCAATTATGAGTATTTTGGTAAATTATTTCAACCTTTATGATCTTAAATATTTTATGCAATTAAAACATTCTGGCAGGGAACGGTGGCTCATGCCTGTAATCCCAGCACTTTGGGAGGCAGAGTTGGGTGGATCATGAGGTCAGGAGATCGACACCATCCTGGACAACATGGTGAAAACCCATCTCTACAAAAAATACAAAAATTAGCCAGATGTGGTGGTGTGCACCTGTAGTCCCAGCTACTCAGGAGGCTGAGGCAGGAGAATTGCTTGAACCCTGGCGGCGGAGGTTGCAGTGAGCTGAGATCGTGCCACTGCACTCCAGCCTGGGCGACAGAGCAAGACTCCGTCTCAAAAACAAAACAAAACAAAACAAAAAACATTCTGAGAAGTCTACAGGATTTGCCAGGCTATCAAAGGAATTCGTGGGACAGCAACAACAAAAAAAGTTAAGAATCCCTAGAAAGCCCTATAAATTTTAGCTCTTACATTCTATGAACGCACCATATACATACACATTCTTGAGGAGCAGGATAGAAATCTGCATTTTATTTATTTGTTTTTATTATTTTTTGAGACAGAATCTCACTCCGTCTCCCAGGCTGGAGTGCAAAGGCACCATCTCGGCTCACTGCAACCTCTGCCTCCCGGGTTCAAGTGATCCTCATACTTTAGTCACGCAGCTGGGATTACAGGCATGTGTCACCAGGCTCAGATAATTTTTGTATTTTTATTAGATACAGGGTTTCACCATGTTGGCCAGCCTGCCCTCAAGTGATCCACCCGCCTCAGCCTCCCAAAGTGTTGGGATTACAGGCATCAGCCGTGACCCCCAACCCAGAAATCTGCATTTTAAATACATGCAAACATTTTGAACCCTATATAATTTAGGAAGAGAATACCATCATATTAACAATACTATCCATTCTTTTGTGAAAATCATGCTTTTTAAGGTTTCTTCTGTACCCTGTTAAGGAGTTTTGGGAATACCACATTAAGAACAAAAAAAAGCCAGAGGGTAGGAAATCCAAGAAACCTACCAGTAGCCCTAGAAAACAAAAATCAAAGGCCCCATACCAATCTAGAAAGATTATTAAAAAGAAGTGGAAAGAGGTACAACCTCCCTCCTCACCTTACGCCTTAGCTGTCCCTTTAACCCAGCACCCATGCCCCCACACTACCTTACAGGGTACATCACAAAGTCTCAGAGAAACTGAAGGTCTGAACAACCCAAAGTCAGTAGGAAACCAGCTACTTTGACAACCGCTAATCACCTGATTTCAGCACCCATGGAAACAACAAAAATCCCTAAAACCTAGAGAACATCATTATCCACTTTAATAGATGTTCGGACTTCCCTTCAAAACCCTGTATTAATATTTTCATTAACAAAAAGAATATACCCTATCATTCACTTTGCTGTCAAAAGCTATTAGAAGCTGTAAAAATAACATGGGTCACTTATAGCAGATCATGCTATAAAGAACACTGGATTTGTTATCAGAATTTCAGACTCGTACTGACCACATGATAGCTGTGATTACATCAGGAAAATCACTTTACTTTTGTGCCTAAAGTTCTTTAGGTGCTCTGATTCTACAACAGAGATTCTGTGTAGCAGAATACCTATACAAATATATTAGTTATAAAAAATGCTATTAAATGACGCTAAAAATATTCAACAATTATCAGTCTGAAATACACTCAAACCAAATGAAGAGCCTCTGAATGACTACTCAGTTTCTTCATGTTATGACTGGGGAATAAATGGACAGGCAGCAAGAGGACACAGATACCCCGCCTGGATCACAGCAAGGAGACTAGCTACTTCTGAAGGGTAAAATGAATGAGGCAGACATGAAGGTTTACAGATGTCAAAGTTTGACGTGCCAAGTTCTCTGCTGCTGTTATATGATCTTTTCTTCTTCCAAGTAAAGACAAAAAAAACGAGTGGGTGGAGATATTTTGGTCCCCAGTAAAGTCAAGTTTAAGAAGAAACCCTGCCACTATGTAAGAGAATAAAGCTACAAAAGATCAAATGCCAGTGTGTTCTGCAAACAAGGCTAGCACCATTATCAGAGTCTAAGAAACATTAGACACCAGTGTACTCTGGAATGAACATATAATAGTTGGATTGCAAATCAGACCCCCAAATCCTAATCTGATTTTTGCTACTAAATGAAGTAATATAACTTTGTTAAATAATTTTTTCTGAGATTTTATCTACAAATTAGGAAAAGACTATTTTTCACTTTTCAAACTGTAACACTATCTTATAGACACATAGATGTGAATTCATAAAATCTCATCCAATTACATTAGGTATTGAAATAAAGGTGCCTCTAAGTGCAAAGTATACATATTTATGACCAGTGACATAGATCCTGAAGACAACACTATTTATTAGAAGCTCTAATATAAGACAGGGCTTTAAAATGTAGAAAATTAAATAGGCAAAACACACCAAATTCATAGTCAAGATCAAGTTTCAGGAGTGAAAAGTCAATCACCATCATCATCCTTACTTTATCATTTAAAAACATACTGATATTTACACCACTAAGTAATTCTCAAAAGACATGTTACTGAGTTTTTACAAAACTCTCCATTTTGAATTCTTAAATATGGTTAAGAAGAATGAGACACACGAAAAGGAAGTCCTGTTTTTTCCTACCAATGGCCCTTCTCAGAAAGTTATTCTGCTCATTTCTCCTTACAAGAATATGTATTTAAAATACTAGCACTTTAGAATCTTCAGTGGGATTTCAGAAAAGAATCATGGGAAATGATTATCTTTAATTTTGTCTTATTTTCTAATACAAGTAAAATGAGCAATTTCAGTAACTATATGTTAGACCTTTAATTCCAAATTAATGTATTACTAACAGCCTTTAGGAAAATACTAAATACTAATACTCTGACTACATTACTAAACCCATATTAAAGCAAACATTTCCCTCAATTAAAAAAATTTTCAGCCATTTTTTCCCACACTTGATTTTGACTTGGACAACGACGACCACAGGAGATGAAAATGACATCATTCTCAGGTAAAATACTTCCAAATTAGCTTTTAGTTGACAAACTTATATTTGTGACAATGACACAATGCCCTCATTAAAAATGAAGACTTCTGAAACCCTCAGAATGTTATGCCTAGGGCAAAATCAATTTTTACAAGTTTTTCTCAAACACTTTTCTTTAAAATAAAAGTAAAGTGTGGAGTCATTAACTTTCAGGAAAAAATACATTCAAGGGCAGAGAACACCTATGGAAAGGTCTGCTCTAAACTCTAGATAAAAACATTCACATTTTGGTTACCCAGCATGAAAAACAGCAAAGAACACTGAAAAACGACATGTCAAAAGTTCTGGGTTCTGCTTGTTAGTTCTGCCACTAAGTAATAAAGTAATCTATTTATATCTTGGCTTTCCCGTTAGTAAATAAAGGGAAATTATAATGAAATTCTAATGTAAGCTTCCATGTCAACTCTAAGTATGTCAAGATTCTTATGGTCAAGTTTTTGGCTACTTAAAAACAGAAAACTGATTTAGCTCCCCCCTTCCCACGAGACCATCCTTTGTCAAGCAAAGCTTGACTCTTATTTTCATATTTTCTTCCAACCAAAAAAAAAAATAAATAATAAAAGACATATTTAGTGTTTGTGCATCTTCTAATCAGACACTATTAACCATTTCTTTTAAAATTAAATTACCTACCTCACTGGGGTGTTGTGAGGATTAATTCATTAGTGTTTGTAAAGCACTTTGAGATCCTCAGGTCAAAGGCGCTATAGAAGTGCAAAGTAGTAGTATTATTACTAGATTCTTTGCTTATTTAAGGAATTTCACAATCCTTTAAAACCTAACTCCGTGTTATGATTTAGACATGTATTTGTAAAACCCTGCAATTTATCCACATTACTTTAAACTTTTTAAATATATTATAAATAGGGGCAGAATGTTTCAAAACAACTGATTTTAATGGTTAAACTCTGATCTACAAATGGGAGGAGAGAATGAATAAGAAAAAACCAAGTGTGACAAATTTTGTTTAGCAAAAAATTTTTAGTGAGAAATCTGGTCAATTAAATTTAGAAGTGTGCCTAAGTTGTAAGAAAAACAAAACAAAAGCCCACTTTAATTACAGATTCTGCAATTTTCTCTTTCTTCAAAAAGATAGCACTTCACTTTTAAGTTACTTTACATGCATGTACATGCAACTGTCATTTAAACCTTTACATTTAAATCATTGTAACAGTATTAGTATGAACTGACATCAAAAAAATTGAGCTGCTTTTTCTTTAAACTAGCCTCTCACCCCTCAATTGTACAAAGTAAACCAAGCATTGAGAAGAAGTCAAAGCAACTTTGCTTTACGGAGTTTTAAAGGAAAAATTATAATGAAGGGCCAAGACTTCAAAACCGTTAAAATCTTGGATTATTCCATCACTTTCCACCCCCTTCTCTAATCAAGTATTTTTACAATTAGTGTTATGTTTTTAAACCAAAACAACATACGCTCATGTACACACATGCACACATACAAAGCTAAGAGAACCAGAGCTGTCTATACATTGGACATTGTATTCAATAAACACACACTTCTTTAATAATTCCAACATCCTCTGATGAGATTCTCCAGTGCAACCCAAGCTCTAGTCCCACGATCAAACTGAAATTTAGCCAATAAACTTTAAACACTTACCTCCTGCTCCTGTTGAAAGATGACGACTCTACCACCTTTATCTCCTGTTGCTAGTAATTCTCCAGAATGATTAAATTCTACTGTAGAAATTATATCTGCTGTATAATTGAGACAAAACAAAAAAGTATTAGTTTTTTTTCCTGACTCACTAGTTTCAGAACTTAGCATGTTTTTCAAACATTCCAAGTCTATGAAGTATATCTTTGAAGTACATCAACCACCCATCAGAAATAACATGAATCTAAAGTTCTTTCATATTTTGATCCACTAAAAAAATTCTCCTCCGAATAAACCAGTATGAAACTATTTTAGCAGAGAATACAACAAATAATAATAGCTTATTAATATTTCACTAAATTTGTGAATGCAAAGAAATCAACAATTTGTGAAACATTCTGATAGCACCCTTAAACATCATCCTGCTAATATTACTAACAAGGGGAAGGAATTTTAAATGTATAAATACTTTCAGATGGCATTTTAAGTCATAAATTCAAAACTGTGGCTTCAAACAAATGTTTGCAAATGAATCCCGCTTTTTGATAGCAGAAATGCTTCGTGCTATGTGCCTTCAATGTGCACGGCTCCTCCAGCTCCCCCATACTACAGGGCCACTAGGATCAGGCATGTCACATGGATTCTAACAACTCAGTGCTGACTTCACAGTCACAATCAAATAAAACTGTCAGGTTTTTTTTCTTGCTTTTTCACACTAGAGCACTTTTCCTAAGGAAAAAAAGTCTAAATTACAGAAATGGGCATAAGATAAAGCAATAACACGGTACAATTCATTATTGTGTTATTAACAAGTTAAGCTGAATTAGAAAAGCCCCTATCATATGCATTTAAAATAAGTCAGTTTTATAAAAGAACAGCCATCCTCTGGTCTACAGTAGTTCACTGTTAAGAATTTAAGAATCTGACAATATATATACTTTAAAATTTTAAATTTACTGACATGTATTTTACCAATAACCTATCCAGCACTGCATTTCATAATTTTCTTTTAGCAATTTTTTAAAGTCCAGATTTTGAAAAGGTTTCTTTGCTTCCTCCATTGTTTAGGTCCAAGGCATTTAATCTTTTTGAACTCTTTCAGAATCTACCAAAAGTTACAATTGCTCTCCCATGAAATTGTACATATTTAAGTGCTCATAAAAATATGCATATTATCTCAGACTGTTTGGACAACACCTCACCACCAGGTTAAAAAACCCCTGGCTACACCACAGTGGTTACCAGGAAAGAATAAACTTAATGTGTTCACTGCTTACCTAACGCACAAGGCGTAAAACTGAATATACCAGGCTAGTAAGTAAAGCAAACACCAGTAAGTACTGAGAAGTCGTTTGATTAGGAGTTCTGTACTGTACTACTGACTTCTACAGCAAATAAAGGATTAAAAATATACAAAGTCCCTGTACTTAAAGCACATTAGAGTACAACTTGGGGAGATAAGTAGGAGCAAAGAGTAGCAGACAAAAAATACTGAATCAAATTTTATTTGAGTGTTAGGCTTTAAAATCAAAGAATACAAACATACAGAGTCAAGATTATCTTTAAATTCAAATCCCTCACACAGACACTCTGAAGACACAAATTCTTTCTCGTAAGTACAGCTCAATTTTCCCTAGAGCATTATAATTTGCTGTTTTTTAGCCTAACCATCGAATGAACTAGTTAACTTGAATATAAAACCATGCTGTACCAAAAATACCTATCTTTGATCTCTAGAACATGCTCTCAGTTTGGTGAAATGCTCACATCTGAAACCAATACCAGACACATTCTCCTGTTCAACTCAGTGGAATAATGGCCCAAGCTGCCCATTACTTATTTTATCCCTTTCCCAGGTCCAAGTTGTTGCATCCACTTAAATTAACCACAACTCCTCATCAGGTTGATGAGCTGTTACAACTATCACTTAGTAAGGGAGATGTCATTGACCATGGCATGACTAGCCTGACTATGCTCTCTGCTAAGCAGTAAAAGTTAGATGGGATGAGTAGGTTTGGTGCAGGATTTAAAAAAAAAAAAAAAAAAAAAAAAGGCCTGTTTACCAGGCTGGAGTGCAGTGGCGCAATCACGTCAAACTCCTGGGCTCAAGTGATCCTCCCACCTCAGTCTCTTGAATAGCTGGTACTACAGGCCTGCACCACCACGCCTGGCTAATTTTTAAAAATTTTTTGTAGAGACAGGGTCTTGCTATGTTGCTCAGGGTAGTCTCGAGTTAATGGCTTCCAGTGATCCTCCCACCTCAGCCTTCCAAACTGTGGGAAGTAGTTTGCAAGAGCCACCATACCTAGCTGGGCTCAATTTCTACTAAGGAAGAAACCTTAATATTCCTTAAGTGAACCAAATACAGAAAACCTAGAGATGATTAAGTCAGTAAGGACAGCATTACAGTAAAACAACTGAGATTTGAGACTGAGGGGTGGGGTGGGAAGGCACATCCCACGCCAATTTATTATTTTTTGAGATGGGGTTTTGCTTTGTTGCCGCCCCGGCTGGAATGCAGTAGTTCAATCACACCTCACCTCAGCCTTGACCTCCCAAGTTCAAGCAATCTTCCCATATCAGCTCCCCAAGTAGCTGGGACTACAGGTGTGGACCACCATGGCAGTCTAATTTTTTTTATTTTTTATAGACAGGGTGTTGCCACGTTGCCCAGGCTGGTTTTGAACTCTTGGCGTCAAGCGATCCTCCTGCCTTAACCTCCCAAAGTGCTGGGATTACAGGCATGAACCACAAAACACAACACCTGGCCCTTATCTATTTTATTATAAGACAGAACAAGAATCAAGTAATAAAGCAGTAGGTACAATATTCCAAACTGAAGACAGGACTCACACAACCAGTTATAATGTAATCACTGAACATGCGAATGGAAGAGAAAGGTGAAGGGTGTGTGGGGAGAAGAAAAAGACTTGATTGCAAGATGCAACAGAAACAAGACATTTGCTCCAATAATGTATCACTTCTTATGGCAGGAACAATTATTTTATGATGACATTTTTAGCGTAAAGTGATGTGGTATGTGTTTAGCAGTGAACTAGTTTTGTAGCAAGGGTAAAGAATTTTAAGAGGGGCCCTTGTGTAAGGGTGAGGAATCCTAGAAACAACTGGCCCAAACAACAAGTGGCTGGACATCAGGAAAGGGACAAGAACCCAAGATTTACACCATAAAAGTCAACTCACTATAAAATCCTTGAGGGAAATAAATACTGGGTGAATGGATTACCAATTTTTAGATTTTCTTAAGACACTGGTGCTTGTTACTATTTATCTTGCCAAAAGCCAATAAACAGAAAGTTTTAGGAACAGCCAACCAAGTCACTTTTTATCTGAACAGTGTAATTTTATTTTGGGGAGGGGTAGATGGACAGATTCATGGTCTCCTTGCTGAGATTTTTATACTGCATATATTTAATGTAACCATATTTCTGGTAGGAAAAGTATTTTCCTGGTTTGTAAAACAGAATTTAAATATATCACCACATCATGGTGTTCCTTCCTCCTTTCTCCCTTAAACAAAAGAGAAGAAAGATCATATATACAGTTACTCACTAAATCTCTAAGTTTATGGATGATGCTTTGAAAGGCTTTCTAAGTTGTGAAATGCCAATGTCTCACAGTCTCACTGGGAATATGACATATAAAAATGATGAAATAAGGAGGGAGAATGCATTCAAATTCCACTCATAGACCAAGAAAAACATCCAGGAATGAGTTATAGGGAGCACTCTGAAGCAGCTTTGTACCATATGTGCCACTGCATACTGGCGTGCCAAGAATGGGGTACGGTCTTGCCTGGTGCTGCAGAGCACCCAGATCTGTAAGCCCTAGTTATAAGCACCCTCCGCTGTGTATCCCAGTGGGCCACACAAACATCACTGCTTTTTAGGAATGCCATGTCATGCAAAAAGTGAGGAAGCACAGTCCTGCAAACAGGGGTACCATTTCATGCTATACTTAAACAGGGCTGGCTAAATACTGGTATCCAGGTTTTAGAAAATATTCTTCTCATGTTCTGATACCCATATGTAGCTAGCGGCTACCAGACTGGACAGCACAAGTCTAAAACATTACAGAGTGGATACTGCCTTTTTTTTTTTTTTTTTTTGAGATGGAGTCTCGCTCTGCCGCCTAGGCTGGAGTGCAGTCACGCGATCTTGGCTCACTGCAATCAATCTCTACCTCCCGGGTTCACGCCATTCTCCTGCCTCAGCCTCCTGAGTAGCTGGGACTACAGGCGCCCGCCACCACGCCTGGCTAATTTTTTTGTATTTTTAGTAGAGACGGGGTTTCACAGTGTTCGCCAGGATGGTCTCAATCTCCTGACCTCGTGATCCGCCTGCCTCGGCCTCCCAAAGTGCTGGGATTACAGGCTTGAGCCACCGCGTCCAGCTGGATACTGACTTTTATTGCAAACCCAAGAACGCTGGAACTAAGGGAATTCTGCACCTTTAAACAATGCACTCTATCATGTCTTTTAAAAGCAAAAACTGACATCACTGTCAGAGCTATCATACTGAATTTGTACGTGGCTTAGTATATAGTACCTCAGTTGAGTTATCTTCTCACAAACCACCGCCACGAAAATGTCAAAGAACAAAAGAATCTTCCTTAAAAGGAAAAGAATCTGTCCTATGACCAATTACAATGCTATTTTACAATGAAAAATGCCTGTATTAATCTTATAAAAGAAATTCTGATAGTTAATAAAAAGGAGGACCTTTCAGAATATTAGTCCACTGCCCTACTATGCATTAAGTCAACCCAGCAATTTTAGACACACATTGATTTCCAAATTGTGCAACATAAAGGCAGTATTTAAAAGGCATAATATTTTTTGTTAAAAAAAGTACTGTAATGTTCTTAAATTTTATTTATACACTACTAATGCAAACCAAGGGATTGGTAATGATACAGCATGAAATTCGGACTTTTTCCACCTCCTCTTTCTAAACTGTCAGCAACCAGGCAAGTTTCACTCTTAGAAGGTGAAATAACTGCTTTCTTTTGTGAGTGGAAGAGCAATTGGTAGTGGGAATGACAACAGTGTCATTGGTCGGTTTTCACTTCCTAAGGCCATTTCCTTCTTGTCACCTATCTGCTGTTTCTTATGTACTATAATAAACAGAACAGAACACATACAGCCAAAGGTTCAAAAATGTAACTCTCAGGATAAAACTTAGCAAGGGGAAATGCAAATAGTATATATAAATGGGTGCAATTAATAATTACTATCCATTAAATGACTAAATTATTAGTAGCCTTGGCATTCTCTAAATACCTCAGCTCTTGTGTTGTGAGGTACTTTATGGAATCTCTCTTTGATTTCATAATTTCGCTTGAGGACTATGTCTCAAGTGATTTGAAAGAAATTAATCAAAGTTAGTGCAAAGAGGGTTATAACTGTATTACCTATATAATTTTTTAATACAGCTGAAGGTATTTGAAATACTCAATAGTTAAGAAATACATTGTACCAAAGCTGTCAAATGAAAACAGCAACAAAAACACACAAAAAAGACAAAGAAATACAAAAGTAACCTCTAGTCACAGGTTGGAAAACCATGGCCCACCACCTGTTTTTGTAAATAATGCTTTATTGGAACTCAGCCATGCCCGTAAGTTGAATAGACGGCACAGACTGAAAATATTTACTATCTGGCCCTTTGCAGAAAATGTTTGCCAAACTCTGCTTTATATTAACTGGATACCGGCATTAAAATAACACAAAGTCATATCAAACTAATGCCAAAGCATATAGAGAGGTTACAACCAAAATGTGCCAAACACTGTGCTAAGTGGGCATTTATTCTCTTAATCCTTATAACATCACTGTAATATGCATATCATTTTGAATGTATAACCTGCCTAAGAAAAATCACACAGTGATCAACTGTCAGACTCGGGGTTCAAATTTAGCACCATAGGGATAAGGTGGCAGCACAGAATTCTATAAATCTCTGGATGATGAATAAAAGGGATAATGTGTAAATATTCAGTTTATTGCCTCTTTTTCACTGTCAAAATGTCTGTGTCAAGTAAAATATTTAGAGCCAAACAACATCAACTTTATACTACTTATTAATGACCACATTACAGTTACTGCCTGTCCCTATAATCAAACTTCTAAATATTTATTCAGCACCTGCTACATTCAAGGCATTGGGTGATACACATTCTAAATTCTAGCCCCTAATGTGGCTAAGAGAAAACATTGTAACCCCTACAGATGAAGCATTAACCAATAAAGGATTCAGTAAATGTTTAAGAAAACCAAAGAGTATCCTAAGGCAAAATAAACGATTACAGCATGAATTATAAGACATAAAGACCAAGTCAATATGTAAATGCCTGTTTTTAAAAAATAAAAATAAAGGAGGGGAGGAAACAACTAAGAGGAATTGCTTAAGTATTTTTTTCTTTTTTTCAAAAGATACTTTGATATCAATTTGTACTTTTTTTTTTTTTTTGAGACAGTCTTGCTCTGTCACCCAGGCTGGAATGCAGTGGCACGATCTCAGCTCACTGCAACCTCTGCCTCCCCGGTTGAAACAATTCTCCCTGCCTCAGCCTCTTGAGTAGTTGGGATTACAGGTGTGCACCACCACACCCAGCTAATTTTTTTGTATTTTCAGTAGAGACAGGGTTTCACTATGTTGGCCAGCTTGCTCTTGAACTCCTGGCCTCAAATGATCCTCCTGCCTCAGCCTTCCAAAGTATTCGGACTACAGGCATGAGCCACTGAGTCTGACCTGTTTAAGTATTTTTAACCATCTGATTTATAGATTTACAGATTCCCGAAAGCGTCATTTGAAACAGCTGATCTAGGCTCCATTCCTTAAGATGCTGACAAATCCTATTCTGTTATTTCCCTCAATATGATTAGGCTTTACAGTGAAACAGTAACAATTTAAAAGGTTAAAACTCATAAAACACTCTAAACATTGCTGTAGCAAATAAAGAACAGTGAAAATCCAGAAATATCTGTTTCATGCAACACAAAATAGCATAAATCTTAAGATAACCATGAGGTTCGCGAAAATTCTATGAGTAACCACTATCTCTTAAAATTCTGTATTCCAAATACAGTCACAAAGTGCTGCATTTGTGTAAAGAGCAAGTATCTGCAAACAAACGGGGCTGCCAATGTAGTATTCTAATAAGAAATTAAATGTTCATACCTGGAAGAAAATGCTCTTATCAAGTTGGCTATAATGTATCTTACCTTTCCACAAATAACATTTGACTTCCCATAAAGCTCTACTAGGTAATCAGTCTCCTCTACTTTTTGTTATATTTCAGTAAAAAGACAAAAATTAACAAAGAACACTAAGACTATATAAACAAAGGTACTCAGAAAAAGTACCCAATAAAAAAGTGTAATTCTTACTACTACTACTTCCAAGAGGTTAAAGTAAAAGACAAAAATCAAAATTAAAAATCTGGTAACTGGTCTTGTTTCTGGCCACGAAGGAGTTAAGATAACCTGAATTTACTGTCCTGCTGTGAAAGACTAGAAAACTGAACCGAGTATATGAAACTGTTTTTCAGACAACGGACAATGATGATGTGTGGGGTGGAGAACTGTTAACTTTTAGAAAGGAGAAGAAAGTGATCCCTGTATAGCTCTTGCTTTACTGACTGGAAGGACCAAGATAGCATAGTGAGAGTTATGAAGAATCCAGAGGCCAGAAAGTTAAAGCAGCTAAAAGGTAAAGGCAGAGTACCCCAAAAAAGGCATCTACAGGCAGCTCACTTAGAATCTTTGGCTGAATACTGATCTGGGCATCTATGAAGTGACACACGAGGGCTCTGAAAAATTAGGGTCCCCACCAGCCATAGAAGAGAAATCCCCACCGGCAGGTAGAGTTCTCAGGAGTGTCACACCTTAGTAATCAGGCTAAATCAGCACTAAAGACTAAACTTGTCCCAACAACGTTTAAAAACAAACATTTGATCCTTGGAAAGCATCAAATCTATCCCAAGTATCTTAACTATGTGCTAGAACAAAATCCAACACTCTACAATGTAAATTCACGCTGTTTGGTTTCCAATCTGAAATTACCAGGAATATAAACAAGCAGGAAAATACAACCCATAATCAGAAGAAAAACCAATGGAAACAGAGCCAGAAGTGACAAAAATGAAAGAATTAAGCTCCTAGCAGACACGGACCAAAAACAGCTTTTGTAAATATGCTCCGTGTGATCAAGAATAAATCATGGGCCAGGCACAGTGGCTCACGCCTGCAGTCCCAGCGTTGAGGTGGGTGAATCACTTGAGGTCAGGAATTTGAGACCAGCCTGGCCAATGTAGTGAAACCCTGTCTCTACTAAAAAAAAAAAAAATTAGCCAGACGCAGTAGTGTGCTGCTGTAGTCCCAGCTACTCAGGAGGCTGAGGTGGGAGGATTGCCTGAACGTGGGAGGGTCACTTGAACCCGGGAGGTGGAAGTTGCAGTAAGCCAAGATTGTGCCACTGCACTCCAGCCTGGGCAACAGAACCAGACTGTCTCAAAAAAAGAAAAAATAAATCAACATGATGAGAAATAAAAGACGAAAGACAAAAATGTGACTAAAAATAAAAAACATATTATTTGAAGTGAAAGATACACTGGCTAGGACTAACAGATTAAATACTGTAGTGGAAAATATCAAGAAGTTGAAGAACTACCCTATAATCAAAACAAAATAAAGCAAAGAGAGGCAGAAAAAGTAACCAAGACCTAACTTGTGGGATAACATCAAGTGTTCTAACGTAAGTATCACTGCAGTCCTGGGAAGGGGCAGGGCGGGACTATTTGAAAACATGATGACTAAATGTAAATACTGAAGACATGATGACACTGTATGCAGAGTACTCAACACGAAGGGTTCAGTGATAAATGTAGACTTACTCGGTTATATAGTACCCACAACTCAAAATCCATTAGCAGCATTGCAATAGTGATGTGATTTTGCAAAATTTGAAGAATTCTTTTAAAAAACCCCAAAACTTCAAAGTATAACTTTCCCTTGATTTACATAGTAACCCTTGGTACAAAAAATTGCGGCCTCTAGAAAAAAAACCTTTGGTAAGTTTGCAGGCTTAGAAAATAACCAAGCTCTTTTCCAGCATCACGAACATTTGGCAGTATGTTCTAAGCTATGCAGACCATGGAACAATTTTTCTTGTTCAAAACTGTCCTGCAAACTGCCAAATAGCTAGCATACTTGGCCCATGCCTAATAGATACAGATGATGTCCCCAGTGCCTGGTCCAATTTTTTAAAAAAGAATTCAGCAGGAAAAGGGGTTTTATATTATGTAGGTAGGTAGACAAAAGGTATGGTGAAAATGTAACAGTCATAAATTTTTATGCCCAATGCCCAAAGCAGATTTTAACTTTACAATTTCAGGGTTACTAGGAATAAGGAGCTGATAAAAATGTAGAAGAAGACAGGATAGGAACAGGGATGGGAGCTGGGAGGGAGAAGGGATAAACACCTAAAAAATATAACCGACAAATACACACACAGGAAAATTATACCAAATTAAAAGTATACATTTCTTCTAAAAGGGTATGCAATTAAATACATACACCGAGTCACAGAGAAACTCTAAGAAATCAAATTATAAAGACCATACTGTCTAATCACAATAAAATAGCTAAAGATGAACAGCCAATGATTAAATCAACTACTTAGTAACCTTAAAATTAGTACCGCAATAAAGGTACTTTAAAAAGTTTTATAGGAATCTAAATATGTAAATATTTAAGATAGCATTATGCTCATAAAAAATGATATGATGATCACTATAAACTAACCAACTCACAAAAAATAAAGTGTAAGAAACCCTGAAATCCCACCACTGGAAGAGTCATTTAGCAGACTCATGCAAATTGCCAATTATGTATCAGATGTGTTTATATACAGTACGATTTTTAAAGATCACCTGTAGTAATGAGATTATTGTAACATAGGTTTTTAATTAAAATTAACTTCATTTTTTAATCTCACAAACTACTTTGTAGAAAAAGGATAATCATCACTCTTAGCCCCACTTCTGAGGGAACCACTATTATTTTAGCAAATATTCCTCTGCTGTCCGGCCATGTGTGCTTGCACATGCCTAGTACAAAAAAAATAACAGATCTCTAAGAACACAGTCCACAATGTATCACCGAGTTTTTAAAATGCTACAAAGCACGTTTGATCCTGTTTGTATAAAATAAATAAAACAATCAAGGAATTACGGAATAGTTACCAGAACTCAGAAAGAGAAACCAGGTAACAGATATGTGATAGCCATATGCATAAAAGTAACCATGGAAACTTTGATAATAGATGGATTTCTACAAGGTGGAAAAATGATATGTCACTACACACCATTGCAATGATTAAGATTTTTTAGAAAGAGGCAATACTTAGTGCAGGTATTGGGCAATTACTTTCACATATTTCTGATGGGAATGCAACTCTTACATATTAATATTACCACAAAATTACTTCTCTGTCATTCTATAGTTCATACTAAGTTTTCTTTTTTTTTGAGACGGAGTCTCGCTCTGTCACCCAGGCTGGAGTGCAGTGGCCGGATCTCAGCTCACTGCAAGCTCCGCCTCCCGGGTTTATGCCATTCTCCTGCCTCAGCCTCCTGAGTAGCTGGGACTACAGGAGCCTGCCACCTCGCCCGACTAGGTTTTTGTATTTTTTTTTTAGTAGAGACGGGGTTTCACCTTGTTAGCCAGGATGGTCTCAATCTCCTGACCTCGTGATCCGCCCGTCTCGGCCTCCCAAGGTGCTGAGATTACAGGCTTGAGCCACCGCGCCTGGCCTCATACTAAGTTTTTAGAATTGAACTCTCTCAGTGAGTTCTATAAAGAAGTATAAATATATTGAGAACAAAAGGACTAAATACAGCAAAGGGTTAAACCCATAACTAACTCCTTGACATACATGGTTATGACTAAAATGTCTATCCTGCAATAACAGATGAATCACTTGGTAAACTGAGGCTCTAAAAAAGTTAAGAAACTATATATGTTAGCTTACTCAGAAGTTTTAACATATGCCTGCATCTTGCATTTCCTAATATTAATCTTCTGGTACTCACTGGTTTTGTTCAGATGAAGGGGAGGAGTGGGTGAGAACACAGCTGGTACTACAGATCACCTTTACCTCTGTTCAAATCAAGGGTCTACTGTCAAAACATTCCAGCCCAAAACAGCACAGAAATCAGGTTCTCATCTTGATCTGGTTTGTTCCAATGGTTAGAATATACCATTTTGTTAGGTTACATGACCCATCTTCATGATCTTCTCAGCTGTATTTCTACACAGTAAATGAACTTTACAATTGGTCCCCCATAGCTAATTAGAATATGATTAACCCAAATTTCTTTTCAAAGGTACCAATTTCTTCCCAATACAAGAAAACATTTTACTGGATAATACATCTATAAAATGATAGTTCCTTGCTGAAAGGCAGCTTAGCTTTAGGTACAATCATTTCCCTACAGACCACTATGATGCTCTTTTATCACTGCTGGCCTCTAGAGGGAGCTCGAAGTTCTTGCTATTTTTCCCAAAGGGCAGGACACTCCTCCCAGTAATGGGTGATATTCAGGATTTAAGAACGTTTCACTGTAACGCCCTGAAGAGCAAGTGCGGTTTGTCCTTTAGGAATCCCTTCCTTCTTAAAAGTGAATAAGGCTTGACCTATTCATCTGTTCCTGACTGAACAGGTTCCAACCATTCCTTCCCCTCCCTTCAATACTCCTCAAACGCTCTCTCCCCACTTGGGATTAATTAACTTATTTATTTCTGTAACCTGAGGCTGAAGGGCGGGCAGGCAGTAGAGACACAGAGTAGCAAATGCTCCCTCTCACTTATTATGTGAGTGCAGCAGGCAGGTGAGCTTCTACTTTCCTCACATCACGGCACACCCTCGATTTAATGTTTACGTAACAAATTCTAAAGAGGAGATGGAGCTGCTCTTGTTTGCCCAGGCACTCTAGTCACCTAAGACCCCACTCAGGCACCAGCTAACAAGGGCGGAGGGATCTTGGCACACCTGTAACACATTCTCAGGGTCCACAAGGTAACTTCCAAAGACGTGTACTGGAACCAGTTTCCCTTCTTTGTAACTTGTTCCTGGATAATCTGATATCCTGTTTGCATAAAATGGAAGGGAACCATATCCTACTGCAACCAAGAACAGAAAGATAAACAGTTGCTAATACATTTAGTCTAGAGTTGTAGTTTTTTAAACAGACAATAAGCCTTGGTATGTAACTGTTATATATGTTAGAAAGAAGAGCTCTAAATTGAGCATTCTAGACTTAAAGTTAGTTATCATCTTCATCAGATGTTCCCCAACTGGCTAATTAACTTCACAGAAGCAAACCACCTCATTTAGTGGTCTTACTAAGTATAATGTAAATAGTTTCTCAAGGAGATTATACAAACATGTAGTACAGCACGAAACTCTTGCATCTATGTATGCTTGATTAAGGTATTTTTATAATTAGAATGGGTATCTGGCTATTAGTATCTCCCTAAAATCGTTACAAAGTATGATTATTATGGCCATGCTATAAGAATCAGAAAGCACTTCACTGTCCATCTGTCTTGGCAAAGTCACATCCAATACAGTTTGTTTCCTGCCAGAACTGTTCCAGTGCACCCACAAACTGAAAACAAAGAGGCAGAATATTTAGAGAAAATGGTTGGAGTCTTCAAGGTATGTTACAAAACATTTTACAGACTTTATTCCAATGTCAAAAAGGAGTCCACTTGGGAATTTTAAGTAAAAGCAATTCAGTCATACATACACCTTAGACTGTTCAAACTGAAGTGAAGGAGACTGAGAACTGGGAGGGACCTAAGCAAAGGGAAAACTGGAGACCAATCTGGAGTTACTCCAGAAATCCCGGTTTAGCAACGATAGTGACCTGAGCCAGTAATAGTAAAATATGGTTATTATTAGACAGCAACATGTAACATTTACATAACAAGCCAACATGGTGGCTCACACCTGTAATCCCAGCATTTTGGGGGGCCAAGGCGGGAGGATCACTTGAGCTCAGAAGTTCAAGACCAGCCTGGGCAACATGGCCAAACCCCATCTCTACAAAAAATACAAAGTATTAAGCCAGGCGTGGTGGTGCACACCTGTAGTCTCAGCTTTGTGGGGCTGAGATGAGAGGATGGCTTGAGCCCAGAAGACCGAGACTGCAGTGAGCCAAGATCATGCCACTACACTCCAGCCTGGGTGACAGGGTGAGGCCCTGTCTCAAAAAATAAAAAAAATAAAAAAAAAGTAAAATTTACATACTATATGTAAGGTATTTAATCATCACAACAGACCTATTAAGTTGACTGTATCAATATACCTATGTAACAAAGAAATTAAAGTGCCAAGGCCAAAGAGGGGTTATACATGAACAAACTTTAAGATACATTTCCAAAGTACATAAAACAAGGCTTGATAATTGATAAAGTGTGGACAGCTACAGACGACAGCCAAGAATAATGTCCAGGTACTTATGCAGCTGAATGCACGTAATATCATTAATAGGCAGATATTTATCTTACATGAAATATGATTAAACAGCATCTAAACAGGAAATACAAATGTATTAGTCCGTTTTCACGCCGCTGTTAAAGACAGACCCAAGATTGGGAAGAAAAAGAGGTTTAATTGAACTTATAGTTCCA
>NW_012119598.1:688021-711644 GCF_000951035.1 Colobus angolensis palliatus
GGTCTCGATCTCCTGACCTCGTGATCCGCCCGTCTCGGCCTCCCAAAGTGCTGGGATTACAGGCTTGAGCCACCGCGCCCGGCCAAAGTTACTTCTATATGGTGGTGGCAAGAGAAAAATGAGGAAGAAGCAAAAGTGGAAACACCTGATAAACCCATCAAATCTCATGAGACTTATTCACTATCACGAGAATAGCACAGCAAAGACCAGCCCCCATGATTCAATTACCTCCCCATGCGTACTCCCCAACAACATGTGGGAATTCTGGGAGATACAATTCGAGTTGAGATTTGAATGGGGACACAGCAAAACCATTTATCATTCTGCCCCAACCCCTCCAAATCTCATGTCCTCACATTTTAAAACCAATCATGCCTTTCCAACAGTCCCCCAACGTCTTAACTCATTTCAGCATTCACTCAAAAGTCCACAGCACAAAGTTTCATCTGAGACAAGGCAAGTCCCTCTTGCCTATGACACGCCTGTAAAATCAAAAGCAAGCTAATTACTTCCTACAGTGGGGGTACAGATATTGAGTAAATATAGCCATTCCAAGTGGGATAAAATGGCCAAAACAAAGGGGTTATGGGGCCCATGCAAGTCTGAAATCCAGCGGCACAGTCAAATTTTAAAGCTCCGAAATGATCTCCTTTGGCTCCAGATCTCACATCCAGGTCATGCTGATACAAGAGGTGGGTTCCCATGGTCTTGGGCAGCTCTGCTCCCGTGGCTTTGCAGGGTACAGCCTCCCTCCTGGCTGCGTTCACAGGCTGGCGTTGACTGTCTGCAGCTTTTCCAGGTGCACGGTGCAAGCTGTTGGTGGATCTACCATTCTGGAGTCTGGAGGACGGTAGCCCTCTTCTCACATCTCGGCGAGGCAGTGCCCCAGTAGGGACTCTGTGTGGGGACTCCGACCCCACATTTCCCTTCGGCACTGTCCTAGCAGAGGTTCTCCATGAGGGCCCTCCCCTGCAGCAAACTTCTCTCTGGGCATCCAGGCATTTCCACACATCAGAAATCTAGGCAGAGGTTCCCAAACCTCAATTCTTGACTTCTGTGCACCCACAGGCTCAACACCATGTGGAAGCTGTATTAGACACTATTTCTAGGTACAAGAAAAGACAAACAAAAATCCCTGCTCCCATGGATGTTACATTCTTATGATGAACACATACTATAAACAAATAAATAAAATAAAATATATCTGGTGGTGCTCAGTGGTCTAAAAGTATAAAGCCCTAAAAGAGAATAAAAAGTAATGGAATGGGGAATACTATTTCAGGTAGGGTGGTCAAAGAAGCCTCTCTGAGGTGGTGACTCAGGCAGAAACCAAAATGAAGACATAGGAATGAGCCATCCAAACTTGTTGAAGGAAACCATTCCAGAGGGCCTGGTCTAATGAGAAAAGAGGCTGGCAAACTTGATGCAAACAAGACAGTCAGTAAGATTAATGTAGCATCTGTAAGAAAAATGGTGGCACTGGCCTTGTAGGCCACAGTAAAAGGGCAGTGGACTTGTCCTAACATGTGATAAGAAGTCACTGGAGAGGTTTTACATCTGTTGTATGAAAACTGGAGGAAAGAAGAAATGGTTCCTATGTTACTGCAGTAGCCTAAGAAAAAGTAGAGTCAGAACTCAGGTGGTAGCCATAGAGAAGCGGAAGGGAGTGGGGCTGAAGACTGAGCAGATCACAAATGGCCAATGACTTAATCATAATGAAGTCTCCACGGAGTTTGGAGGGCTTCCAGGAAGGTAAACTACAACACATCTAAGAGCTGGGTAGGTGGCGCACCCCAACTCCACGGGGATGGAAGCTCCTGCATTCAGGACCCTTCCAGACCTTGTCCTACATATGTCTTCATGTAGCTGTTCATTTGCATCCTTTAAAATGCCCTTCATAATAAAGTGGTAAATGTTTGCCCTGAGTTCTGTGAGCCACTCTAGCAAATTCATCGAACCCAAGAAGGTCTTGGTAACCTCTATGTATGGCCACTTGGTCAGAAGCACAGGTAAACAACCTGGGGCTTCCAACTGGCATTGGAAAAAGTGGGGGCAGTCTTGTGGGACTGAACCCCCTCAACCTGGGGAATATGATACTATTTCCAGGTAGACAGTGTTGGAACTGAATTGGAGGACATCCAGCCAGTGTCTGCTGCAAAACTGATTGCTTGCTCGATGTACAGAGAAAAACTTACATATTAATATATGTTATCAGAAGTGTGTTGTGCAAGAAACTGTGTGTTTTCTACATAGTCAGCTAGATTGATCTGACAGCAGATTAGGGAAAAAGGGATATAATTAGGGTATCATCAGCTCAAAGAAGACATTTAAAGTCACATGACACTTAAATGTGATTTCCTAGTGAATAAGTATAGATAAAGAAAGCCGGAGGTCTGGGCTAAGGATTAAGCCTTGAAACCAGGTAAAAAAGGAGATTGCACAGGAACTACTGGTGAGTAGGAAGAAGTTTTCTGGAAGCTAGGCAAAGACTGTGGTTTTAAAAGGAGGCAGTGATGAATTGCATCCAAAGGTACTTACAGATCAAGTAAAGTGAGGGCTGAGAATGAAACCTGGTTTTGGTGACTTGGAGACTTTTTAGTGATTTCAGCAAAAGTGGTTTCAATGGATTAATGTCTTTAAAAACTGCTGCTTCCTGTGGCTTTATTTATCATTGTCAAAAGGAGAGGAGAAGCTCTGGAGTTGAACTAAGTTGAAACCACCGTTCTGACGGTCTGAAGTTTGGCTTATGAAGGGCATCCTCTCAACAGATACTAAAGATGAAGATGTTCCCCTACTTTTATACGTAAGTGTTGGGTTATTCTGGGAAACAAGATACAGAGTTACACAATGCTGAAGTTGACTTATCATGCTTTTGAGATGCTAACTACTCAGCTGGGTGTATTTAAGTCTTTTTTTCCCCCCCTCAAGTAGTCAGAGTGATATACTTTGAGTTCCTGCACACCTATAAAAAGTCATCTTGTTGCACTGCCTATGTAAAGGATAACTTCATCAATTTAGGATTCTTAGTTTATCATAGGTTTTTCCTCAGAGTTCTCTGGAAGACACTCTACCACAGCACTGTCCATCAAAACTTCCTATGATAGAAATGTTCCATTCTGCACTGTCTAGTGCAGTAGCCACTAGTCACACACAGCTACTGAGCACCTGAAATGTGCACAATGCAGCTGAGAAAAAGAATGAAAACAAATGCTGTGTTCCTTATATTTTTGTTACAATTTTCAACTTCTTTCCCCCATTGTATTGAGGGAATATTTCTAAAACCCTGCTGCTACTTCACTCCAAAGAGTGATTCTTTCAAATGCTCATCAGTTTCCCAGAGCAAATTTAAACTTCAACAGTTTCTCTTGTTTCCTGCTCTAAGTCTGTTTCATGGAAAGTTACTGCTCACACTGGTCAACTTCTTTTACAGTACCTACTGAGTCTGTATGTGTCTATCACTTTCTGTACGCACCTTTCAAGAAAAAGTCCTGTTTATGTAATATTGGGAACTGTGTTGCGTTCAACCAGAAAATACATTTAGAACCAAGTTCAAATCTCAGACCTAGGAGGGGAAATGTTGACATTGTTACTTCCTATGTAAGTTCTCTACTGCTGCCTTAAAAATTGTCCCAAAGTTACCAGCTTAAAACAACAAACACTTATTATCTCACAACAGGTCGGGAATCTGGGTGTGACTCAGCCAGGGGGCCTTGAGTTCAAGGTCTCTCACAAAGTTGCATGTATCCTAAAGCCTGACTGGAGGAGGAGAATCTACTTCCAAGCTCATGTACCTGGCTGCTGACAGGTGTCAGGTCACTAGCTGTTGGCCAGAGACAACAGATCCTTGACACGTGAGCTCCACAGGGAACCACACAAACATGGTAACTGGCTTCCCTCAGCAAGTGCAACAGGGCAGCCCAACATGGAAGCCAAAACCTTTCTGTAACCTAACCTCTGAAGCAGCATCCCAGCATCTTGCCCCACTTGTGGAAGCAAGTCACAAAAGGTCCAGAAACACTCAGAGAGAGGAGGTTACACAGAGACATAAACACCAGAAGCCAGGGATCACTGGGGCCACCTTAAGAGGCTGCCTGACAAAGAAGGCAGCTTGGGGGCAGAGTTTCAACTTTGTGCTTCATGGTCCAGTCTCTTCCTTCTCTGCTGGTCACATTTCTCTTGGTAAGTCATTTAGTTTTTAATGCCAGTTTCAAAGTACAGAATACACGAAAAAACTGTCCAGTGGCTCCCCCTTCAATTTTAACTCTGGCTATTCAAAGTAGGTCCTGTCACTTACTCCTACCAGTGCTTCACAACCACAGAAATGAACACTAAGGCCCTCCCTCACAATGTTTCTTGTTTGTACTGTTTCCTGCTAAATTTTTTTAGTTTAGTTATGGCACCCTTCCAGGGTTTCCAAGGATACTGAATTCTCCTTATTATGCTCGTTGGTCATTTCAGTGTGTCATCTGTCTGTTTTAACACATGGGCTTAGGTAACCATCCTCCTCCCAAAGTCAATACAAGCTATTTGTTTAAGTAAGGCCCTCTACACATTCTTTAAAAGACTGTTTTGATAAACGTGACAGGAAGTGCTTGTTGGTGTTCTAGCCATATAATTCAATTCTATTGTTGGATAAAACAAAGATATTTTAATCTACACCATCAATCCCCAGGATATTTTCTACCATGTTAATTTAAGTAACTGCTGCTTTAAAAAAAAAAAAAATAGTAATAACGCCACCAAACTTGGTACCGTTTAAAACATTACAAAACTTAGTAAGCACAGCAACACTAACAATATACCTACAATCTCAAAAGGCAGGGAGACACAGCTGCTCAGCAGTATGAACTAATCGCACAGAGAGGATAAACTAACCAGAGTTATAAAGAAGTACCTACAACTGCATGCCCAGCAGTGGGCACCTGGCACTGTGGAACATACATAATACTTAAAGACTGATCATAAGTTAGAATACCAGCAGTACTTTAACTCACAAACCAAAATATACCCACTTCTGGTTTAACAATTAAAAAAACTTACCCTACATCATATATCTCTTTTACTGTCTCCCAATAGCTTATTCACTCTATCTCCTAAGAACATATAACGATATCGGAGGGTAAGAATCAACCAAAACTGAATCAGGCAGCAACATATTTTCTGATCTGATACCCTGGAGTACAAAGTGTAGACTCTGCCAAATAATCAGGAGTCTGTTTTTTTGTCTTCTGCTGACGAATACTCAAGAGAACCAGAGAGCTGACACACACATACGTCTACCACATATGACTGTACAGGATATAACCAACACAAACAGCTATCCTGTATAGCACATGTAAGACACAGTGCCTAAGGGTCAAACCTGATCTCACCAGATTTCCAGGTGAGGTGTTGAAAGAAAGGCGATTTTCAAACATATTAGCACTGCACTTATTTAATAAAATCACTTAGCTTGGCAAAGATACAGGATATAAAATCAACACACAAAAATCAGTTGTTTCTATACACTAACAATGAACAATCCAAAAAGGAAATTAAGAGAACAATTCCATTTACAGTAGCATTCAAATGAATACTAAGGAATAAATTAATCCAAGGAGACAAAAGACTTCTACACTGAAAACTGTAAAATACAGCTAAAATAAAGACATAAATAAATGAAAAGACATTCCATCTTCATGGATTGGAAGACTTAATTCCTAACAGAATCCCTAAAGCACTTTTTGTATAAATAAAAAAAATCCACCCTAATGGGTTCTATCAAAGGAATAGAGAGCTCAGAAGTAAACCCCTGCACATATGGTCAAATGATTTTGGACAAGGCTGCCAAGACCAACGAATGGGGAAAGCAGACTTTTCAAAACATGGGTGTTAAGAAAACTGGATATCCACACACAAAAGAAAAAAAAAATGGACCCTTGCCTTACATCACACTAAAAATTAGCTCAAAGTGGATCAAAGAGCTAAAGACCTAGAAGTATAAAATTCTTATAAAAAAGTAGAAAGTGTTAATGAGAAATTAAAACCCTTGTATATTGCTGGTGAAAATGTAAAATGGGCCGGACGCGGTGGCTCAAGCCTGTAATCCTAGCACTTTGGGAGGCCGAGACGGGCGGGTCACAAGGTCAGGAGATTGAGACCACCCTGGCTAATACGGTGAAACCCCGTCTCTACTAAAGAATACAAAAAACTAGCCCGGCGACGAGGCGGGCGCCTGTAGTCCCAGCTACTTGGGAGGCGGAGGCAGGAGAATGGCATAAACCTGGGAGACGGAGCTTGCAGTGAGCTGAGATCCGGCCACCGCACTCCAGCCTGGGCGACAGAGCCAGACTCCGTCTCAAAAAAAAAAAAAAAAGAAAAAAAAAGAAAATGTAAAATGGTGCTGCCACTATGGAAAGCAGTATGATTGTTCCTAAAAAGTTAAACATAGAAATACTATATGCTACACTAACTGCACTTCTTAGGTATATACCAAAAATAATTCAAAGCAGGGACTTGAACAGATACTTGAGGATCAGTGTTCATAGCAGCACTATTCAAACAGCCAAAAGGTGAAAGCAATCCAAATGTCCATCAACAGATGAGTGAACAAAATGTGGTACATACATAAGATTATGTAGCCTTAAGAAAAAAAATTCTGACATATGCTGTAACAGTCACAAAAGACAAATACCGTATGACTCTCCTGATATAAAATATCTAGGAGTCAAATTCATAGAGACACAAAGTAGAATGGGGGTTGCTAGGTGCTGGGCAGACAGGAATGAGGAGTTAATGTTTTAGTGGGTATACAGTTTTAGTATGGGAAGATGTAGAGAGTCCTGGAGATAGATGGTGGTGATGGCTACACAACATATTTGTATGCATTTAAATGACACAGAACTACACACTTTAAAATGGTAAACCTTATGTGTATTTTACCACAATAAAAAAACAGTCATCTCACATAAAAAGTCCCAAGGTATGGCAAATAAACCCAGGGTTAGTTAATTCACTGGCTTAATGTTATCAAATATCCAGGTTCTGTCCATCTTTATATTCTGACAAAAAATAGTTATAGGGCTGGGAACTAAGGTTCTCACTGTAAGAGCCAAAAGGCACAAATACAGAATGAGGGAAGTAAGGAATAACCCTGCGGTATCAATTTAAATTGGAGGTATCAGCATAAATTGATATTTTAAAAGTTTCACTACAGAGTATTTCAGTCATATACAAAAGTAGGTAGAAGAGCATCATATGAATTCCTGTGTACCTATCATGCAGCTTCCACAATTATACATTCATAGCCAATCTTGTTTCATCTATAAACCCATGCCACATTATTTCATGTACATCCCAGATATCAAATTATTTCACCCATAAATATTTCAGGAAAGATTTCTAAAAGACCACCATTTTCAATATAACCAAACACACTTACCGTACCTTGAAAAAATCAAAAGCACTTCCTTAATATGAAATATCTAGTAACTGTTTAAATTTCCAATTGTTTCATGTCATAAAAAATATTAAACTATTTGAATTAGGATCCTATAAGGCTTTTACAATAACATTGGAAGGAGGAAGGAAAGAGGATCGAACAAAGTCCTGAGTAAAAGTTCTAAGAATTATTAGCTGTAGCAGAGACTAATCGTCCCTAAGAGTGGCCATTTCCCCGTCTCCTTTAGTAATGGCACAGCCTGGCACCTTCACCCTCAGAACCCAAAAAACCACACACACACAGAGTTTTAACAGGAAATTAGAGGCTGCATGGTTCTTTAATACCAAGTTCTAAACAATGGGTTGTGAATAAAATTTCTGTCACATCCTTAAAAAGTAGCTACTTGCCCTTCTCTCTTTTCTCCCCCATGGGCTAGAACACAGATTTGAGCCAGATCTGACCATGCACACAAGAGCAATACACCCAGACCCTGAGCAGAACAAACCTGCAATCCTAGATCTCTGGCAAAACCAGCGTATCCACTTCAGACCCCTCTCTACCACTGATGGTCACATGAGAGAGAAACAAGCTAATTTTTTGAACCACTATGTATGTGGGTCTTTAAAGTAGTTTGCTCTATAATACATATACTAGCTTGTGTGACTGTGGGGATTTGTCTGGGTCTCCTTTTACTGGTTCAAAAAACTGGGAAGTGCTACTAATTGTTAGCTTAATCCATTTCCCAATTTTAAACAACAAAGTGTACATTTAGTGAAATAAAAAACTAAGTTATCATATATTTTAAAATGAAATGACACACTGCAAATTTATCCATTCAACAAATGCCCACTAAATGCCAGATACTGTCACGTGCCTAAAAATGTTACAGATGCTAAGAATGAAAATCGCAAACAAAAAAATCAGGATTTCCTCAATGTGAAACTCAGAAACTGGAGAGAAAGAAGCCTACATACAATAAGCAAGCAAACAATAAATAACATCATTTAAATAATAGTAAAGATATTTTAAAAACAGGTAACATTAAATGTACATCTCTTTTGGGATTGGAATGGAAATGAGTTAATTTACACAGGGTAGTCAAGATTATGAAAGAAGGTCTATTTCAGAATAAAAGGGGCAAGTTCAAAGCCCTCAAGAAAGCTCCTGTGGCTGGACCTACCAGCGAGCAAGGGGAGAATGACAGGAAGGACCTGTGGGGTAGGCAGAGGGAGCATAGTACTAAATCTACAATACAAATGTTATATTACTAGTAACGGGGTATGAATATTCCTGATGAAAAACAAAGAAAGCCATTACTCCCTTAATCCTGTGTCTCAGTTTCAAGACAAATAATCTTCCCAATAGAAAATTGGTATTTTAGTTGCCCTGCAATCAGTAACTGACTATAATCTTATGTTCTACCTTATATTGCTATGGACTAAATGTTCGTCCCCCACAAAATTCACACGTTAATACCTAATATAATGTATTTGGAGGGGAGGTCTTTGGCAAGTGATCCGGTAATAATGGTAGAGCCCTCATGAATGGGATAAGTGTGTCCCTATAAAAGAATCTAAGAGAAAGTCCTTGTCCCTTCTGCCATGTCAAGACACAGCTGTCTCTGAACCAGAAAGCAGGTCCTCAACAGATCTGCAGGTGCCCTGATCTAGGACTTCCCAGCCTCCAGAACTGTGAGAAACAAATGTCTATTGTTTGTTTGTAAGCCACCCAGTCTGTGGTATTCTGTTAACAGCAGCCCAAAAGGTCTATGACAAATGTCTTCATTCTAAGACAAACATACGTATTAATTAAAATTATTTCAGGAGTAAAAAAATATAAATTGATTTTTATCTAAGAAAGCTAAAGTTTTCTCTGATATATTAAGTTCTTTAAAACCTCACTGCTTTTGGCTGACTGCTTCCTGCCTGAAATTTAGGTCTAAAAATGCAGGTTAGTATCTTAGACAAAAGCTATTTTAATTTTTACCATTTTTTGCTATTAATTGAAGAAAGGAAAGGCCATTAAAAACAGTCCACAAGCTGGGCACACTGGTTCAGGCCTGTAATCCCAGCGCAGAGGCTGAGGCGGGTCGATCACCTGAGGTCACGAGTTCAAGACCACCTCGGCCATCATGGTGAAACCCCGCCTCTACTAGATACACAAAAAAAAATTAGCTGGGCATGGTGGCAGCCGTCTGCAATCCCAGCTACTTGGGAGGCTGAGGCAGGAGAACTGCTTTAACCCAGGAGGTGGAGGTTGCAATGAACCGAGGTCACACCATTGTACTCCAGCCTAGACAACAACAGCGAGACTCAGTCTCAAAAAAAAACACAAATAAATAAAATAAAAAAAAAGTACACAATATCAGAATTTAGATTTAAGAAAACAAATCTACTTTTATATAAATTCTGTGAATTCCCCTTTTCTATTGTATAGAAAGTGATTACCAAGTGTTCTAGACATGAATGAAAAGAAACTATAAACATTTTATTGATACACTTGTTAAACATGTAGATGTAAAACATGCATTTATCTTCTAAATTGCACTAAAATGACAGTAAACTAATAAAAACAGTCTAAAATAAGAACAAAGAAAATGCAAGGGAACAGCAAAAGGAAGGTAACAACAACGTGCTGAAAAACAGAAAACTCAGCAAAATAAAGTGAAACCTCTGAGCATGCAAAAGGGGTTGCCAAGTCAGGACACAGAAGCACCAGGCACCTTGGAGGGCTGCAGTGAGGCATGAAACTCAAAACAGCTATTGGGTGGAAACATCTATGCAAGATGCAGAGAAGCCAGACTCTAAAATAGAGAACAAGACTACCTCCTGGAGAAACTGAACCTGACTAGGAAAGGTATCAATTTGAGAGGAAGCTGGTGGTGAGAGGTCAAATTAAAAATAAGATTAAGTGAAAGGCTGCATATTAATCCATGAGTTGCTCGGTGATCTTACTGGCTCCCAGAATGTCAGCAGCCAGGCTTAAGATGTGACCCATCCCACCTCCCCACCTCCCACTGAGATAAGACACTAGAAGTTCCTTCTCATCTAGAGATATTGACCTGTGGGTTCCTGGCTCATCACCCTACAGTGAAGCCCACCAGCTGAGTATCTCTGCCAGTGGACACAAAGCTTCTAATTTACTTTTAGTACCTCATTCTTAAGAACTAAGACAGACAACCAAGGATCACCAGATACCAAAGTCTACCAATATGAATAAGAAAAAAGAAACTCAAAGGAAATAGATGCTCAGATTAGAAAATGAAAACAAACCCAAAAAACTATTAATCTTCTCAAAGACAAGATACTCCATTTATAAAACCAGGGCTGCTTATAACTACCACCATCCACACTATTTCCAAAGGACAAAAGAGCTCTTAAAAATACAATGGTAAAAATAAATGAAAGAGTTGAGAACAAAACTGAAGAACTCCCCCAGAAAGTAAAACAAAAAGGAAATGGAAAATAGTGGGGGAGGGGCGGGCGGGGAAGAGGACCAGCACAAAAAGTTCAATATCCAGATAAGTTCCAGAAAGAACAAATAAAACAGAGAAGGCAAAAAATGGAAGGAAATGAATCTACAAGCTGCAAGGGTCCAATGAGTACAAGTCCAATTAATGAAAAAGACCCACACCAAAGCACACCATCCAGAAAGGAAAAATCAGTAAACAGAAGCGCATTAGTGTTCTCAAATGCAACACCGGAAGCTAACAGACAAAAGAAACACCTCCCAAATTCTAAGGGAAAATGTTAACCAGCCAAACCTGAAAGTATGAAGTAGAATAAAGACATCTTTTCCAGGCAGGTAAGATCTCAAAAATTTTACCTCCTATGAAATCTTTCCCATAAAGCACAGGATACTGTGTACCATCCCAAAATAACAGCATAAAACAAGAAAGAAAAAGATGTGGGATCCAAGAACAAGGAGCTCCAACATAGGAGAGGCAAAAGGAATTCCCACAATGATGATGATCACGATGATGATGATGAAGGAAAATCCCAGGACAACAGCTGTGCACCAGACTTACAGACTGAAGCAAGTGGCTGGAGGGATATAGCTTAAGGCAAAAGCAAAACTGATAGAACATCTGATGTGCTTCAACATATTAAGAGGGGATTTAGTCTCCGAAGAGGATTTGAGGATGATTTAGTGATAGATTCACAGAAAACGAAACGAAGTACTCCAGACTGACACATGATGGAGAACTCCATGAAGAACATAATCTGATTCTTCCTGATTATGTGGAAAACTACATTAGAAGGCTTTTGAAAGGTGCAGAAAGAAAACAGTGATGGGAGATTAAAAGTCAAATGAATAAGGTAATTATTAACCCTAAAAACAATGTTATAATAGAAAAAAATCAGAATTTATTATACAGCAGCCATATGCACAATGTCCACTCCTTTGTTCATTTCCTATCGCTGTTGTAACAAATCAGTGCAAATTTGGTGGCTTAAAACATCATTAAATTTTTTTTTCTTACAGTTCTGGATGCCAGGAGTCAAAAATCAGTTTCACTGGGCTAAGGTGAAGTTGTCAGCTGGGATGGTTCCTTCTAGAAGCTTTAAGGGAAGAATTCATTTTCTTGCCTTTCCTCGCTTCTGGAGGCCACCTGCACTTCTTGGCTTGTGACCCTTTCCTTGCAATCACTCCTATCTCTTGTTTCCTCCCTTTGATTTTCTTGTCTCCCTTTTATAGCATCCTTGTGCTTACATATTTACCCTACCAGGATAACCTAGGATGATTGCCCTATCTCAAAATCCTTAATTTACTCACATCTGCAAGTCCTTTTGCCATATAAGGTAACAGTCACAGGTTCCAGAGATTAGGACACAGATTTCTTTTGGGGGCCATTATCCAGTCTACTACAACTCTGAACACTGGTTTAAACAATCAACACAGTGTAACAATACTGAGAAAGCTGGGAGGAACAGTAGGAAGAGCCTAGGGGACCTTAATTCTTAGCTACCATTTCCATCTGTGGATTGCTTTTATATGAGCACTTAGTTTAGAAATATGAAAATAGGCCAGGCACGGTGGCTCATCCCTGTAATCCTAGCACTGTGGGAGGCCGAGGCGGGCAAGCCACCTGAGGTCAGGAGTTCGAGATCAGCCTGGCCAACATAATGAGACCACATCTCTACTAAAAATACAAAAAATTAGCCAGGCATGGTGGCGCACAGCTGTAGTCCCAGCTACTTGGGAGGCTGAGGCAGGAGAATCACTTGAACCCAGGAGGTGGAGGCTGCAGTGAGCCGAGATGGTGCCACTGCATTCCAGCCTGGGCAACAGAGAAAGACTTCATCTCAAAAAAGAAATATGAAAAAATACCAGAAGAAATAGCTAAAGTGGATTCAAGAAATTCGTTTTCCTTATAAGTATTTTGAAATATGGACTTTTAAAAAACTATATACATGAGCTACATGGATAAAATAAAAATCAATCTAAAACAACGTTAAACTTAGATAGCTGGTAAGGGAGAGAAATCCTGATCTGAGATGAACAGGTGCCTCAAGGCTAAGGAAGCAAACAGAAAAATGACAAAGATAAAAATTTAAAGGCAAATTACCAGCAAAAAGCACACCTTTGCTAAATATGGTAAGGTCTTAGCCTGAGCCAAACTTGAAATTCAAATACAAATTTAAAGTAACAACTAGAGAGGGCTAACATGTAGCAGTATGACGCAAACTGCTCTTTTAAGAACTAGTGCAAAACTCCCAAGGAGGTGTTTTAATTCATTTACAGAACAAACGTTAACTGATGTGAGAACAGCACAATAGATCTATTCTGTCAAAAATGCTGAGTAAAAAAAATCAAGATACTAGGTCTCTCTTACCCTTAAAAAGAGGCTAAAAGCTGCCTTGCCGCTCAAAGTGTAGTCTGGGGACCAGCAGCAGCAACACCAGCATCACTGGGAGCTGATCAGAAATGCAAAAATCACAGGCTCCCCCACAAGACCCAAATGCACCATCATCATCTGTATTTTAACCAGACGCCCAGGACATTCATATGCACATAAAGCTAGGTAAGTGCTGATATCAGCCCAATACAACTCTTCTTTAACAAAACAGCACACTTCTGAATAAGGAATTGAGGGGAATTAAGCGTGTTCACTGGTACAATAACATTTGCTTTCTATTTCTATTCAGACTTCTGTAGAATTTTCCAAGGGCTCTAAATATATTTGTCAGCCTACTTGAGACTCTGATAAAAGACTCAGATCATGATACAAACAACTGAGTAAAAGAACGAGGAGAAAGAGAAAATATTTATAACATAAAGAATATACTATTTACAACGTGGCCCTAGGTAGCAAGGGGAGCCAATAACAGGGTATTTTAGAGCCTCAGTGTGCCTGACACCATCCCTTCAGATGTTCTCAAACTCCATCCCTCCTGCTATGAGAAATGGACACCAACAAGGAACGGTGCTTTGGACCCTCCTGCATGTTCTAGGTGCACCCCACCCCACCCAATTATATTACTCTTGGGAGAAGATGCAGAATATATAATTATAGGGAAGAATAAAACACTGGAGGAACTTGAGAGAAAAAAGGGAAAACAAGACAAAAAAAAAAAAAGAAACAAGCTTGAACTTCTGTTGCCACACATTAATTTTCGTTCATTGTTTCAAAGACAGGGTCATGCTACGTTGCCCAGACTGGAGTGCAGTGGCTGTTCACAGGCATGATCACTGTGCACAATAGCTTTGAACTCTTTGTTTCAAGCGCTCCTCCCACCTCAGCCTCCCAATTAACTGGGATTACATGCTTGCACCACCGTGCCCGGCTCAGCACAACAATTTTAAATTAGTCAAATTAATAGTCAAAGTGCCAGACCCTAAACTAATCCCAATTCTGATGAAGTTGGGAAACTAATCTCTCCCTAGCTTTTTCCAAATGCCTAACCGAACCAACATGAAGTGTTAGTCATTAATGTAACGTATATTTATTGGAAGTGCCTAAAATGTGCCCAAAACCTCAAAAACTAGTTGATCTCAATTTGTGGACTGGAACAGGCTTTTATTCTTCTGCTGTCAAACTGTTAATTCTGTTAATTGGGCATCAGACAGCAAAATAACTGTATCAATTAAATTTTCTGAGGCTTACTATGTGCCAAAACTAAGCATTCATGTACATTTAATCCTCTAAACAAAAAGGCAAGTACTATTATTCCCATTTACAGATAAGAAAACTAAAACACAGCAATTCTCAAATGTTTGTTTCCTTACTCTCTGGTTTCCTTTGCTTGTCTAAAAAAGAAAAAGGAAAAAAATCCACTTCATTTAGGAAGTCTTTCCCATGTAATGCAGACCCAAATTATTTCTTCTTTGAGCTTCCCTCCAACGTTCCTCCACTACAATGTATGATTCAAAAGGGGAAAAGGGCTGTGATTCTACAAATAAATAAAAAAAAAAGTATCACCAAAGAAAACTAGACAAAGAACACAAAAAGGCTCCAACACTTGAACGTGCTCAAACAAATAACTGGAAAAGATTTTTCTGAATGGTGAATATTGTGCCAGGTATTGTCAAGAGGTCAGGAAATGGCCACTCCCATTCACTATTGGAGGAAGTGAAAAATCAACACCAACTTTCTATGGTGATTTGGCAATAAATACCATAAGCCATTTACAAAAAGAGAAAAGAAAAAAGAAAAAAAAAAAATCACACCTTTCGACCCAGCAATCCCATTTCCAGAAATGTATCCTAAAGCAGTAAGATTCTCATAGGCATGTTCATCATGATCTTTATAATAGCAAACATTATAAACAACCAAAATGTCTAAATGAAATACACTAGAGATCCAATTAAATATACAGCCATTTATCTTCTTCTCACATATGTTAACTGGAAAAAAACATAATACAAAACTGTATGTCTGATAACAATTTTGAAAATATATATTTGCAGTGGAAAAAGAACTATATGATGGAAAGATCTATACCCAAATATTAACAGGTGATGTAAAAATGGTGAGATTATACAGGCATACTTTTATTGTGCTTCAAAGACACTGTGTTTTTTTTTTCTTTGAAACGGAGTCTTGCTCAGTCACCCAGGCTGGAGCGCAGTAGTGCAATCTCGGCTCACTGCAAGCTCCGTCTCCTGGCTTCACGCCATTCTCCTGCCTCAGTCTCCCGAGTAGCTGGGACTACAGGTGCCTGCCACAATGTCCGGCTAATTTTTTTTGTATTTTTAGTAGAGACAGTGCTTCACCATGTTAGCCAGAATGGTCTCGATCTCCTGACCTCGTCAACCACCCTCCTCGGCCTCCCCAAGTGCTGGGATTACAGGCGCGAGCCACCGCACCCGGCTGACACTGTTTTTTATAAACTGAAAGTTTGTTGCCAGGCACAGGGGCTCACGCCTGTAATCCTAGCACTTTGGGAGGCTGAGGTGGGCGGGTAACCTGAGATCAGGAGTTCGAGACCAACCTGGCCAACACGATGAAGCCCCGTCTCTACTAAACATACAAAAAAATTAGCCAGGCATGGTGGTCGACACCTGTAATCCCAGCTACTTGGAAGGCTGAGGTAGAAGAATCACTTGAACCTCGGAGGCAGAGGTTGCAGTAAGGCGAGATCACACCACGGCACTACAGCCTGGGCAACACAGTGGGACTACGTCTCAAAAGAAAAAAAAAAGACAGTCTGAGGCAACCTTGCTAGAAAGGAACTTTTTTTTCTGAGACAGAGTCTTGCCCTGTTACACAGGCTTGGAGTACAGTGGCACGATCTCGGCTCACTGCAACCTCCGCCTCCCGGGTTCAAATGATTCTCCTGCCTCAGCCTCCTGAGTAGCTGGAACTACAGGTACGTGCCAACACGCCGAGCTAATTTTTGTATTTTTAGTAGAGGTGGGGTTTCATCATGATGGCCAGGACGGTCTAGATCTCTTGATCTCGTGATCCACCTGCCTCAGCCTCCCAAAGTGCCGGGATTACAGGCGTGAGCCACTACACCCAGCCGAAAGGCACCATTTTTCCACTATGTGCTCACTTTGTGTCTCTGTGTCACACTTTGGTAATTCTCGCAAAACTTCAAATTTTCCATCATTATTATACCTGTTATGGTCATCTGTGATCAATGATCTTTGACATTACTATTGTAATTGTTTTGGAATGCCATGAAGCACCTCCATAAGACAGCAAATGTAATTCTTAAAAATGCTGTATGTTCTGACTGCTCCACCTACTGGTAGTTCCCCTATCCCTATCTCTCCCCCTCCTCCGGCCTCCTGGAGACACAATAGTGAAATTAGGCCAATTACTCTACGGGCCTCTAAGTGTTCAAGTGAAAGGAAGATAATTTAATTGACAAAGGTGACTACCCTAAACAACGGATTTTCAAAGTAGACTAAACAGCCCTGTATTAGAAGAAGATATCACCTAGGACTCTCATAGCTGGAAAGGAGAAGCTGATGGCTGGCTTCAAAGCTTCAAAGAACAGGCTGACTCTTCTGTTAGGGGCTAATGCAGCTGAGTGACTTTAAGTTGAGGCCAATGCTCATTGACCATTCTGAATTCTAGGGCCCAAATCTACTCTGCCTGCACTCTAGAAAAAAGCCTAGTTGAGAGCACATCTGTTTACAGCACTGTTTACTAAACATTTTAAACCCACTGTTAAGACCTACTGCTCGGAAAAAAGACTCATTTCCAAATATTGCTGCTCACCCAAGGACTCTGATAGAGTGGGACAAGGAGGTGTTGTTTACATGCCTGCTAACACAATATCCATTCGGCAGCCTACGGATCAAGGTGTGATTCTGACTTACAAGACAATTGTGAGCATTATTAAAGAAATACAGGCTGCATGTGGTGGCTCACTCCTGTAATCCCAGCACTTCGGGAGGCCAAGGTGAGTGGATCGTTTGAGCTCAGGAGCTCAAGCCCAGCCTGGGCAACATGTTGAAACCCCGACTCTACAAAAAATTTAAAAATGAGCCAGTGGTGCACACCTGAAGCCCCAACTACCTGGAAGGCTGAGGCGGGAGAATCACCTGAGCCCAAGAGGTCAAGACTGCAGTGAGCCATGATCACACCACTGTACTCCAGCCTGGGCAACAGAGTGAGACTCTGTCTCCAAAACAAACAAAAAGAAATATATTTTTGTAAGGCTATAACTGCCATAGACATTGATTCCTCTTAAATCTGGGCAAAGTCAACTGAAAACCTCCTGGAAAGAATTCACCATTCTAGATGCCATTAAGAACATCCATGATTCATGGCAGGATGTCAAAATATCAACATAAACAGGAGTTTGAAAGGAGCTGATTCCAGTCCTCATGGATAACTCTGAGGGGCTCAAGACTTCCATGTAGGTAGTTAACTGCAGATGTAATGGAAATAGCAAGAGAACTAGAATTAGAAATGGAGCCTAAAGATATATTGTTCCAATTTCATGATGCCATCAATAGATGAGCAGTTTCTTTTTAATTAAAGAAAATGGTTTCTTGAGATGGAATCTACTGCTGGTGATGACGCTGTGAACACTGTTGAAATGAAACAAACAAAATTTAGAACATTATATAAACTTAGTTGATAAAGCAGCAGTAGGGTTAAAGAATTGTCTCCAATTTTGAAAGACCTTGTACTGCAGGTAAAATGCTATGAAAGAGCATCGCATGCTACAGAGAAATATTTCGTCAACTGATGCAGCAAACTTCATTTGGCACTCTTTAAGAAGTGCCATAGTCACTCCAACCTTCGGCAAACACCAGCCTGATCAGTCAACAGCCATCAACATTAAGACAAAATCCTCCAGGGGCAAAAAATGTACTACTTGCTGAAGGCTCAGACAACTATTAACATTTTTTAGCAATAATGTACTTTTTAATTGTCAGGTACACTGTTTCAGACACAATGCTACTGTACACTTAACAGACTATAGGATAGTATAAATGTAACTTTTATGTCCTCTGGGAAACCAAAAATTTGTGACTCATCTTACTGCAATATTTGCTTTATTACAGTGATCTGGAACCAAAGCAGCAATATCTCTGAGGTATGCCTGTATTTGATTTTATTTTTTCATTTACATACAGTACATGGGCTGTCAGAAGAACCAACAATGTTCAACACCTCACTCCCCCACTTTCCAACTACGTGACCTTCAGCAAGTTACATTATCTAAGCCTCGATTTCCTCATCTATAAAATGAAAGTAATAATTTATCCTCAGAGTGAGAAGATTAAATGAGGTAATACATATAAAGCACTTATACACATAGGCAGCTCAGTTTCTCGAGCACTTATTTTTTAAATTTCTCATTTATAATCAGTTATTTTTCCTTTAACAAATAAAAATTCTTAAAGATTAAAAAACTTTTGCATAGCAAGAATTTAATAAAGCTTTATTCTCATCAATCTGAGCAGTATACAATCTGAGCAGTATACAAATCATGACGTTTTGGCATTTTAAGGAATATTAACAAAACTCCCAAGAAATTAGGTTGAGAATTAGACATGGTGGACAAGTGACCAAAAAGGCCTACGTGTTAACTGAACAGTTAAGAACACACATTATGTCTTCAGGATCTAGCCTATTCTATAATGTGTAGTATAGTCTTAATCAAATAAATCATCAAAATGAACCGGTCACTTTACATACTGCCAGGAACAATCAGATTCAAGTGGAGAAAGAAGAAAGACTTGAGGTCTACAACCCAAAGACTCCAGTATCTATGAACCCAAACTGTTATTTTTAAAGACTTAGATATCTTAGATATTATAGATTTTACTTAGCTTTGTTTAGAGTCCACTAATTGCACATCTAGATGTAAATTTCAAATGTGTACAACCTTCTCAGCAACTCTCCACATAGAAATCTGTATGGTTTTAATCTACTGGTTAAAAGAAAATGCTAATTTCTCAGGCAACTCATCAGATCCTCTTTAAGGCAGGGCCTATAGACCTTGCCTAATAATTCATGGATTCCTAAAATACATTTTCCTACTTTCAAGTCCAAAATGATAAAGATGTGCTGTTAAAAACACATGCAAATACAAAATAAAAAGCTTCCGGATGATATATAAGAAATCTGTGATGGCATCTCTGGTGAGACGACAAAGAAACTGGGACAAAGAAGAGAGAAGCATACATTTGCTGTGTTCCTATTGATTTACTATTCTATATATGTATCAATTTTTTTTTTCTGTCACCCAGGCTGGCGTGTAGTGGCACAATCATGGCTTACTGTAACCTCGAACTCCTGGGCTCAAGCAATCCTCCTGCCTTGGCCTCCTGAGTAGCTGGGACTATAGGCGTGCATCATCATGTCCAGCCTTTATTAGATTTTCTTAACCTAGTTATTAAAACATAAAAACCTTTACCTATATTTGGTTTGTAAAACAGATGTACAAACTAGATTTGATTAACACAGTGGGGAAAGTTAGATGTAAATGTAGTCTGTGTGTGACTTAGAAGTACAGTGCTGCAAAATGAATGTTTTTCTTTTGTAAATGCAGTTTATTGGCTGTAGAGAACTTTTTTTTTTTTTTTGAGACCGAGTCTAGCTCTGTCACCCAGGCTGGCTGGAGTACAGTGGCGGGATCTTGGCTCACTCACTGCAACCTTCACCTCCTGGGTTCAAGCAATTCTTGTGCCTCAACCTTCTGAGTAGCTGGGATTACAGGCAAGCGCCACCAAGCCCAGCTAATTTTTGTATTTTCAGTAGAGATGGAGTTTCACCATGCTGACCAGGCTAGTCTCGAACACCTGACCTCAAGTGATCCACCCGCCTTGGCTTCCCAAAGTGCTGGGATTACAGATGTAAATAACCATGCCCAGCCTAGAAACTCTTCCCCCCCCCCCCCCAGACAGAGTCTTGCTCTGTTGCCCAGGCTGGAGGGCAGTAACATGATCTCGGCTCACTGCAACCTCCACCTCCTGAGTTCAAGAAATTCTCCTGTCTCAGCTTCCTGAGTGGCTGGGATTACAGGCGCGTGCCACCACGCCCAGCTAATTTATTTTCTCTAGAGACAGCGTTTCTTCATGTTGGCCAGGCTGGTTTCGAACTCCTGACCTCAGGTGATCCACCTACTTCGGCTTCCCAAAGTGCTGGGATTATAGGCGTGAGCCACCATTCCCACCCTAGAAATTCATTTTTAAAAAAAGAGTAAATCCTACCTCTTTGCTCTCATTTAATTTTTATTGTTTTACTAGTATTTTTTCCAAAAGCAGTGCACAATTCAGTGGCTTTTTAATATATTCATCACTACTATTTAATTCCAGAACATTTCCATCACCCCTTAGAGAAACTCTGCACCCAATGGCAATCACTGCCCTTATTCTCAACTCCCTTTCCCTCACACCGCTCCTGGCAAACACTAATCTACTTTCTGTCTCTACAGGTTTGCCTATTCTGGACATTTCATGTAAATGGAATCATAAACTCTATGGTCTTTTGTAACTGGCTCCTTTACTTAGAACGTTTTTAAAAATCTATCCATGTGGAAACATATCAGCACTTCATTCCTTTTAGTGTCTGAGTAACATACCATTGTATGGATACACCACCTTTATCCATTCATCAGTTGATAGAGACTTGGCGTTGTTTCCACTTTTTGGCTATCGTGAGTGAGGAAGGGTCCTAGCAACATTCATTTACCAGGTTTTGGGTGGACATGTTTTCAATTCTCTTAGATATACACCTGGGAGTAGAACTGCTGGGTCAGAAAGTAATTCAGTGTTTAAGGAACTAACAAAATAGTAAAAATCACGGTATGGTAGCTTGGAGGCTACCATAAACATTCACCTAGAGAAGTCTCTCAAAATATTAATTAGAAAATTCCAACTCATGACCATTTGAAAGCAGTAAAAGACAAATTTATGGTCTTAGACCTGCAATATGGGACTTTTTAAATTTTAACTCCAAGAAACAAGTAAATATTTGTACTACATCCCCATCGCAATATCAAGCAGCATAAAATCAACTTAGAAAAGGGAGAGTAATTTACTACTCAGACTCTAGTATTATCCGTAAAACTTTTACACGGGATTAGAGGTTTTCACAGTACCATAAATAGGTGTAATACCAAAAGCCAAGTGCTATGGGAAATGTTTATTTCAATAAAATGAACCTCCAGTGTACCTAGAAGGAACAATATCTTCTATCTCCTTCACATTCTCCACAGCACTGGGAACTCAACAGATACCTGTTGACTTCTGGCTGAACAAAGTCTCACCTTAGCTCTATCCCCTCCCCATAAAAATCAGAGATGCAGATTCCATCAAACAGGAGTTTTAAAAATAAAACTACACCAATGTCTAAATCCTTTAAACTGACACTTTCATGTTCTACCTAGACTACTAAAATTAATTACAGAAAGTACCTACTTTGATCCTTCCCACAGAACCCGATATATATAAAAAGACTAGGAGCTCGCTTCGTAAAAGCAACCAACATGTCCATCAAAGGATGAATGAATAAACAAAAGGGATATATACACACAATGGTCTATTATTCAGCCTTAAAAAGGAAATCCTGTCACATACTACAACAGGGATGAACCCCGAAGACATTATGAAATAAGCCAGTCACAAAAAGACTGTATAATTCCACTTGGAGAAGGAATCTAAAGTAGTCAAATTTGCAGAAACAGAAAGTAGAATGATAGCTGCCAAGAGCTGAGGGGAGGGGAAGAAGGGAGTTGTTTAATGGGTATAGAGTTTCAGTTTTGCAAGACGAAAAAGTTCTGCGGATCTGTTTCGCAGTATGAATAGAGTTAACGCTACTGAATGGTGTATTTGAAAACGGTTAAGATGGTAAATTTTATTATGTTATGTGTGTTCTACAATATGCATAAAAACATTAGGTAGCTAAAATTTTTCACTAAAAATTGGTTCTGTTGCTAGAAAAAAAAACAACGCTCACTTTATGTCAAGGAGAAAAAAGACAGAACAAGCAATGCCTTTGCTACTACCAATTCCTTTAACAACCATTTTTGCATGTTGCATGCCTTGATAAGAAATTTGTTCACAACTATTCATTGCCTACAATAGCCTGTTTCTCTTGAATTAGAGTCTTCCCACTCTATTAGCTAAAAGGAAAGATTCCTCATGTTACCTTAGAAAGTCATCTACCCTTAAGAATCTTACCTTGCGGTAAGCAGAAAAAAACAGACACACAGGGTAACACCAAAAAAAGGTACTATTTCTACTTTCATGCAGAGCAGACCGAGCCTGCAATGGCAGGTTATGAAAAGTAACACTGTTCCAGATCTAACCATGTTCTTCTGGATCTTTAGAAAATTTTTAAAATTTTGCCCCCAATCCTTTTTACCTACTCTGATTTCTCTCTTAACACAAGCTACTGAAGAACTTAAATTTCCTTCTGATTAAAGTATAAAATAAGCAACTGGTTCAAAATCCAATATATCCCTCTAATGTTTTTACCAATGAGAGACAGTTTTCAACAAAGGGGGGGAAAAAAGATGGGAATGCACTAAATCTGTCAAGTCTAGTATTTTAGAGAAGATTAATCCCTCCCATATTATCTCAGGAAAAAGTAATAAGAGGATTGATAAGAAAAAAATACCCTCCTGAATAGTCTAAACACCATTATTATCACACAAATATCCTTGATTCTTCCAAATTTAGAGTCCAATAAATAAGTTTCAGTAAGTGTGTAAACATAGGCATAACTACAAGATCAGAGCAGAAGTTCTTAAACCAGATCACTGGTCCACAGACCCTGTGAACTGGATAAAAAGAGATAATTCAAAGATTCCAGAAGAGAAAACTCCATCTGGTATTTGAACATAGAGAGAGGATTTAACCAATAGAAACTAAAAGCTACAAGAGTGTAACTCCCAGCAATGTGCTATATAGAAGTATTCAACGACTTGCCAAGGATTCCACATTTGCCAAGAACAAAGATCTAGATGATATTGTAATCAACTACTGCCGACATTAACTAAAAACATTCACATTAATTTTTAAAAATTTGCTGAGTTTTTTAAAATTACATTCCGTGTTTAAAACTGGACAGAAAACTGTTAAAAGTCTACAAACTCTGGCATTCAAGCGCAGAAAACAGCCACAAAAATACTGAAAATATTAAGCAATAGTTGATACTACATCTTTAGAATGGGAAATTTAGGCCGGGCGCGGTGTCTCAAGCCTGTAATCCCAGCACTTTGGGAGGCCGAGACGGGTGGATCACGAGGTCAGGAGATCGAGACCATCCTGGCTAACACGGTGAAA
>NW_012119598.1:711694-723221 GCF_000951035.1 Colobus angolensis palliatus
CGGGTGGATCACGAGGTCAGGAGATCGAGACCATCCTGGCTAACACGGTGAAACCCCGTCTCTACTAAAAATACAAAAAAAAAAAAAATAGAATGGGAAATTTAACTATTTAAAATGGAATTATGTTGTTCATTTCAGGATTTTCAGAAAAACATTGTTCCCTCTCTCCCTTCCCTTTAATAGTTAAGTTGGGAAACAGAGAGTTACCAAGCCCATTTTATGCCTTCTTTCCTAGAACAGACCACACATCACCAAACTGCTACATGTTGGGCTCAAAATAAATACAATGTCAAGGTCACCAACTCGCTTCTAATGACGAGGCAGGCAACCCAGGATGGCACTAAATTAGGCTGTTAGAATTTGTGTTCCTGATAGTTGAACCTGAGCAGACACTGTGGGGAAAACCGTAAAAAATTATTTTATTCTGGCAAATCTATTACTGGTATTTAATCTCTGTAAGGGAGAGTAAGTTTAAAAATAGATACTTTAACGTCCTGAAGGTATTCTTCCTTCACCAAGATCACCAGCTGAAAGAGCTTAAGGCAGATCTAATTTGGTATCTAAAAGAACAGGGAGGGAGGAGAAAAGAACAGGGAGGGAGGAGACTGAAACAATTTCAAGTCACAGAAACTACTTCTATAGGCAATTTTTTAAGACATTCATGCACAAAAGCAGTACACTGTTCTGATCACTTATCTTGTGGCTCATGAGACTTGTAAAGCATTATTACTAAAATGAAATCTATGAACAGACTAAACCAACAACTGTCAAATTTTCTGAATGATAGATCCCCTTAACTCTTAAAATCTTAAACCACCAAAGAGCTTTTAAACTTTAAAATATTTCTTCATTGTAAAATAGTAATAAACCTCACACATTAACAAAAATTTTATGAAAAATGACTATACCCCCCCTACCAACAAAATTAATGACACTGCTTTACACTGCTGCAAATCTCTTTAATATCTGGCCTAACAGAATGAAGGTTCTCTTAACTGCTTCTGTATTCAATATACTGTACCACAATATGCTTTGTCGATTAAATATGTGAAGAAAATCCAGCCTCACTCAGACATGTAGTTAGAAAGGGAGGAATATTTTAATAGGTTTTTCAGGTAGTTATGGATATACCTTTGATACGTCACCAAAACTCCTCACTGGTAGATTCTTAAAGGTTTGTGGAATCTGAAAACGTATCGGTAGTCTGTCATATTAAAATTCAATGCTCTAGCATGCACTTTTACTGATGTATGACTGTTTAACATCACATGCATTGGTCACTCGTAAAAGGCTGATTCACTGAGTTATACAGATCTTCCAAATGTTGACATATTACATAGTATCAAAAAATCACATTCATTAATATGACTACTGATTTTATTTGAAAAAATCTTTTAAGTACTGGGAGGCTGTCAAGCTCACAATTACAGACATGTGTTTTCCAAAATTCTAATTTTTGCTTGAAAGCTCAAATTTCATCATGGGCAACAAACACTGTCTACTGAAGCAACAGTTTCACTGTTCTTTTGAGAAAATGTCCACCAAATATCCAAGTCCGAATAACCATAGTTTACCAGTTATTTCAAACAAAAATGATGTTCCATGAAAACAGCAGTTGAAACTCAAACAGCTGTACCAATGCTGTTCCTCCAGACAACCACTGTACTTTGCCCCCTTGCAGAAGTGCTCTAGGTATACCTTCCATTCTGTCACGCAGAACGTCAAATAGACATGTGTTCAAGTAGAATTTAATAAAATTAAGTTTTTACTGCTTCAAGGACATTCTTAAAACTGATAGTTTTTTAAACTGCTCGTACATGGTGATGAAGATTACCTCTACAAGTACCCTTTTGTGCCACTGTCTTGATCTCATGCTAAGATGGCTTCTGTACCACTGCTGCAAAGTGTAATGAAAAAGGCAAGTATCATCTGAGTACTACTGTGAAAATAGTTTTGACTTCACAGACAGTTTGAATGAGTTCAGGGGTTGCCAGACCACACTTAGAGAACCACTGGACTACATGATATCAATTTTGATGGCAGCTATGGACTCTGACCAGAGAAATGCACATATGTACAATCACACAACTTCACACACATCATCAGAGGGTTAACAAAGCCCTCATAACCCATCTATAGACAGCACATCTCAGCTAACAAATGCCATTAGCAGACCAGCCTGGGCAACATGTTGAGACCTGTCTCTACAAAAAAAATTTTTAAAAACCAGCCAGGCGTGGTGGCCTGTGCCTGTAGTCCCAGCTACTCAGGAGGCTGGGGCAGGAGAATCACTTGATCCTGGGAGGTTGAGGCTGCAGTGAGCCGTGATCATGCCACTGCACTCCAGCCAGGGTGACAGAGCAAGACCCTGTCTCAAAAGAATGTCATTAGCAGAAAATTCAATAAATCTCCAAATTATATTTGATTACTTCAAAATAAAAATTATCTACTAGGCATTACAAACAAACCTTGTTATAAACAAGAGCTGCAGTTCAACAACATCAAACACCTTCACCTGAACTAAAAGGAGATCAAGTTTTCAAACAAAATTATATTAGGAAAAGTGAAAGGTCTGAGGTAAGAATCCCAGCTTCATCACCTACTCAAGATTATATTGTTAATTAACTCTCCCACCAGTCTACTTATTTCACAGGGTTTTTGTGAAGAACAGTAAATTAATAGATGTAAAGCACCTAAAACAATGCCTGGTACATAGTTAAGCACTCAAAAAATGTAGGTTACTCAAGATGGCCATGCCATGCCTTCCTTACAATGACTATACAGCAGTTTATTTATAGAAAACCTAATTTGCACCCAGGCTTTTTCTTTTCTGAGATGGAGTCTTGCTCTGTTGCCTAAGCTGGAGTGCAAGTGGCACGATCTCGGCTCACTGCAATCTCCACGTCCCAGATTCAAGCCATTCTTCTGCCTCAGCCTGAGTAGCTGGGACTACAGGCACACGCCACCACATCTGGCTAATTTTTGTATTTTTAGTGGAGATGGGGTTTCACTATATTGGCCAGGCTGGTTTCAAACTCCTGACCTTGTGATCCACCTGCCTCCACCTTCCAAAATGCTGAGATTACAGGCGTGAGCCACCATGGCCGGCCAGCTTTTACTTTTCTTTCCGTCTGCTGAGGAAGCACCTTATGGATACTTGATTACTTAATTATAATTTCCATCATCATCTTAAAGGGCAACAAGATTCTAGTTGAGAATATTAGCTAAAATTTTTTAGCTATTTTCAGCCCTTCAGTTTTCTTATTTAACAGCATTAAGAAACTTACCTTTCTTCCTACAACTCAACTTTAAGATAAATTAGGCAAACATTTACATGCAAATATGTAACATATTGTAACCTCTTCATTGATTTAATGAATTTTTGCTTCAACCTCTCATCATTCTGCTTATTCCACAATTTTCAATAACTTGATTTTAATATGTCATTCACTATTACGGAGTACTAAGAAACATCCAAGACTAATTTTTGGTTTATTTTAATAACAAGACAAAATTTCAGCAATATGTTTTCAATGGCCTTGATCTCTCATAATCGTTTGTCAAATGAATGTGAAAAAACTTAGTATTTTAAAATAAAGCAAGAAAACTATTTGATGCTAAACAGATACTATCATTCATGGGATTTAATGGGTAAAATGACACTACTACTTTAAGTGACTGTACTGAGTGAGGTCTACTAGACTTCAGTCAGTAGTAATACTAGTGTTAAGAAAAAGAAGTGTCACATGTCATACAAGGTAAGGATATTAACTAAGACCTTCACCACAGGTCATTAGGTTTCGGAATACAGCTAATGCGCCACTATTTTTAAATCCACAAAACAACAGGGTTCTACTATTTTTTTCTACTAACTTACCTCACTGCCTAAATCTAACATGCATACTACTCTAAGAAACACAGAAGACGGCCTGGGCAACATAGCAAGACCTCGTCTTTAACAAACAAACAAAAAAAAAAGATGCAGAAGAGACATGATTTTAAATTCTGTTCATATTATAGCATTAAACATATGATATGGACTAAAACTATTAAACTGTGTGAAATACCAAAATATGGACTGTTTCTCAAATTTTTACTTATGTCCTTATTTGGGGCATATTTTAGCCTCTACCATTTAAAAAGTATTTTTTAAGACCCAGTCCACAAGGCTAAATCCTACCAAAAGTAAACAGAAAGCAAAGAGTTGAAAACACACAATGCACTTGGATCCAAGTTTCATAAAATCAGACTTTATAAGATAATATCCTAAAATAATTACCTATGAAAGTTTAAGACTATCAAATATGGAGATAAGGTTCATTATTAAATATTTAATAACATCTGGTATTTTAAGATTACTAAACAATGAAACAATGAAAATGTATATTAAAATAATTAAAATAACTATCTTGAATGGTTAAGTTGTTCCTTTTTTTTTAAAACAGGGTCTTACTCTATTGTCCAGGCTGGAGTCTAGTGGCACAATCACAGCCTAACTGTAGCGGACCTCTCAGGCTTAAGCCTCAGTCTCCTGAGTAGCTGGGACTACAGTTGCACGCCGCCATGCCCTGCTAATATTTTTATTGTTTGTAGAGACAAGGTCTCACTACATTCTCCAGACTGGTCTCAAACTCCTGGATTCAAGAGATCCTCTTGCCTGGCCTCCCAAAGTGCTGGGATTCCAGGCATGATCCACTGCACCTGACCTGTTCCATTATTTTGACCAAATATTACACACTTCAGATTACCCACATGTATCTGAATCTTTAATAATTTATTTCCACAAGGAAAATTTAAACACATTATCAAAATCATTAGAAAAAATTTCTTACAGTTTGACATTAAAAAATGAACTTGTCTTTCTATTTTGTTAAATCCAGATTTTAAAAACAAATATTACATTATTAAATAACAAAAGGATGGGAACAGGTCAAGTGATGGAAGCATAAATGGGGCAGCACTGGCTGTTGACAATGATGGGTGACAGGAGTTCATTATACTATTCCACATACTTTCTAGATTAAGTTTTTTAAAAAAACAAATAGTAGTCAACTTAACAAACAAGCAATTACTGCATTACCTTCAGGATGAAATAAACATTGTAGAGCACTTCTGGTTTAGTAGAGAACGTGTGCACGGTCATAACAACTTAAGCACTGACGTCTAATTTAATCATAGTGTGTGATGTAACACTGGGGCACAACAGGGACAGAAATGGGGGCGATAATGTGAACAGCTTAGTTATCACCTACTAGAGGAGCAAGTCAGCTGGAAATGCTAAAATTGACAAGATACAGAAATATCATTTTATACCCAAAAAGGAAATGACGCACCAAGGAATCCAGCAGAGCTGAACAACTGCTCTTAGGAGACGGACTAGGGATTAGGGAGTGGGGAGGTAGGGGACTGCCATTTTTCATCCTAAACCCTTTAGCACCGTATTAGATTTCTAAAATCCTCTTATTGTAAAATTTAACAGATAAAGAAAAACAAAAATTGAAACAAAAATGCCCAGGTTAGTCTTTACAAACATCTGTACAACCACCATCCCAGTCAAGATGGCACCCAAGGGCCTCCCCCACCCTTCCCAATCACAACTCCCTTCCAACAGCCTAAAGGCAGCCACTATACTGACTTTTACAGTACTTTTTACAGTACTTTCTTTCCTGTTACTTCATAGCTTTTCTTCATAGTTTTACCAGCTTCATATGTCTCTCTAAATCTATAGGTTAGTTTTGAATGTATTTTGTAATTTATTATTAGTGGAATCAAAGAGTATGTATAAAACACACATACATGCTATTTCCTTCACTTTGAGAACTTTTTAGTAGGCTTTAAAGACAAATCCCCAATTTACTCATACTCCAAAGACTCTTCCTTCAAAGTAACAATAATATGAAGGTTCAAGTAATAGTATCTAAATCCTCCTAAGGCTCTTTTGTGCTGGGTACTGTTCTGTTTTATGTGTATAAACTCATTTAATCATCAAAACAACACTGTAAAAAAGACAGGTTTCATTGTTATCCTCATTTTATAGAGGGCAGCTAGGCACAAAGAGAGGACCACACAACTGATAAATGACTGAGCAAGATTCAAACCATGTAGCCTAGCACCTGAGTCTGTGCTCTTACCTACTGTCTCATGAAAGAAAGTTTTCAATAAAAGAAAAATTAAAAATATAAACTATATCACTAGCAATAATTTATTTTTTAAGGCCTCTAGAGAGTCCAGTATCTCAAACACCAGTAGTATTAATTACCAGTAGTAATAATTCTGTGGCTGGTGGCTCAGAACAGTAATCTCAGCACTTTGGGAGGCCGAGGGGCAGGCGGATCACTCGGAGGTCAGGAGTTCAAAACAAGCCTGGCCAACATGGCAAAATCATCTCTAATAAAAATACAAAAATGAGCCGGACATGGTGGCATGCGCCTGTAGTCCCAGCTTCTCAAGAGGCTGAGGCAGGAGAATCACTTGAACCCGGGAGGCGGAGGATGCAGTGAGTTGAGATTGCGCCACTGCACTCCAGCCTGACAGAGTGAGACTCTGTCTCACCAAAAAAAAAAAAAAAAAAAAAAAAAGGTTTTGGGCTGTTTTTAGATGCTTTTGGAAATTAACAAGATTAAAGTACAAAGAAGAGCAGAAATCACCTAATCCATTCTTATTATTCCATTACTAAACACACAGAAACCCAGGGGAGTACTTATCCCCAGTGACACACGCTAGTTTGTGCTGGAGCTAGGGTAAAAACACAAGGTCTCCTGATTTCTTTGTATTATATGGTTGCACATCATCAATCTGGTTATAAAAAGCCTACCAATGATTCTGCACACAGCGTTTTAAATTTTTATTTTAAAAAGCCTACCAAATAACTAAATCCATGACTGCTAGAAGTACATCTCAATCATCCCTTTTCCATTTCTCTTCCCCTTTCAAAACCTAAGAACAATAACATTTATGTTCCTTCATTCAAACAAATATTCAACTACTGTCTGCCAGGCATTGTTCTAGACAGAGCAGTTTCATGCCTGCATGAGGTACGAAGATAAATCAGTCCTGCACTAAACTTTGTAGTATGTAACAGTAGAGATGTAGGTACTATATGATATCTACGTAATAAAGTGCCATAAAGGAAGATTTTAAAAACAGGTATTTCCAAAAGACGGAATTAGCAAAAAGGTTAAAGGCATGATTTGAGGGATGAACAGGATCCTGGTAAGAGAACTGTGGGAGGACTGTCAGGCATTCCAAGGTGGAAGCAGCAAAAACAAAGACCCTAAAATAAGAGAGCATAGAACGCCTTTGAAGAACAGTATCTGTTTAGCTGGGTCATCAGCCATAGCAGCAAATAAACTGAGAGAAGGAGAGGCCATATTGGACAAAGGTCATACATTCTAGACAGAGATGTTTGAACTTAATTCCTAATCCATTGGATACAGTGATCCACCGTGGACTTATGAGGAAAACGACAAAACTAGGACTGCATTTAAGATTAACTCTCAAGCAAAACATAGGATGAAGAAGCAGGGAATAATTTAGGAACTTGCAACTCAGATGAGGGAGAGTGGAAACCTGAACAGAAGTGAAAGCAGGTATGCAAAGAATATTCAGGCATTACAGAGTAAAAATGGTATGCTCTGGCAGCTGACCGCATGTAGATGGGAGAAAGGCAGGCGATATGGAGACAATCAAGATGTATCATCAACAGAAAACAGGCAAGTAAAAGTTGAGCTACAGGTAACCTGTTTAAGAGATCAGTCTAAACCTAAGGGGGTAGGGAATGTGTTAATAATCTTATTTTACTTCAGAAAAGCAAATCTTCCCCTAGTAAAACAAACAAGACTATAATATTCAAACTCTAGTATGCAGAAATACCCAAAATAAAGTGGTGTCACTTGAAAATTGGATTTTTATACTTAATATTTTGTATAATGATACCTATTAGAACAAGTCGTATTTTTACTAAGATATATGTTATTTTACTAAAATATGAATACCAAGTATCAGCATTTTAGGATGCTAAGAATATGCTTACGTTAAAATATTTAACCTCTAAAGAAAATTATTTAATGAATCAGTAGAAAAATGCACCTACTAAGTATCAGCAAAGGGGAACTATAACTGATTTATCTCCTAACTTCACCTCAATACGTTCTTGAAAACTTTGACTTTTTTTTCTGCTCAGTATCTTTTGTTACAATACTTTCTTTGCTTAAAGTCACAGAACATTAAGGGAGGACTTAATGTATATCACAAGCTATTTGGTTCAGTTACACAAATGATCTTCAGTTTGAAATATCAATTTCTTCTCATTAAATAAAAGCCATGTGGTCTTTCTGCCTAATGTTTAACAAGCAAACTATGAGCTCCCTGTGGGCAGAGTTTATGTTCTAGACACCAAGCACCCTCAGTGCTCAGCATTTAGGGGAACTTTCCTAAGGGAATAAATGGAATTCAACCAAAGAATATTTTCCAAGTATACAGCACTTTCATAACTTGGTGTTACACAACTGCGCAGAACTAATGATCCAATACTGGCGTGTCTACTATTCAACAGGTAATGGAGTTACAACATGAGTAATACACAACTCCTCCCTTGAAGTTAGGACTTATTTCTCTAAACAAGTCAAACACTACTGACTTCATCAGAAAACCTTGATTTACACTATTTGCATGACCATCAGTCAGTCTCTTTTGTCTCCGGTTTCTCATCTAAGAAACAAATAAGGATTCAAAAGAAAAGGAACGTGAGCGAGCTCTGCAAAATATGACAAGTATAACCTATGCCAGTTGGCTTCCCATAGGATTCACCACACTCTAAAACAGACACTTCATTAAGAATGACACTGACACAAGCAAATAAAAGCATTTGGCTACCACCCACCACCTGGAAAAAACCTCCAAAAGAGTACCCTACAGACAGGTCAGAAATATGAGGACAACACAATCTAGGGAAAAGGTTTATGAATTTTCACCAAATTTTTAAAACTCAAAAGTACATGCTTAAATTTATCTGAGTTTTGTTTGGAAAATCCCTACTGTAATTCAAAACACACAATGCCATTAAAATTCAAACTTCAACATTTCTGAGGAATGAAACAATGCAACAATTTTGTGGGAAATGCCTCTGCTGCCTAAGACCATCTCAAATGAATGCAAAACCTTGAAGTTCCAAAACTTAAACTTCTGAAACACATTAGTAAACAAATTTGGGTAGAAAATCAGACATAAGTACTTCAACTGATCAAACACTGTTTCCACCTGCACAAGAATATACGCTTCCTAGAAGACAAGCGATATATGCATAGCATTGTTACTGTCTTATCCACCTAAATACCAGAAAGACAACAAAATGAATAATCTGAGCTATCATCTCTTCACAGAATATGCCAATCAGCATCACACGCCCAAAGTGGACAAATTCAAAAGTAGTTAAAAATTTTCCCATAAAAATCAAAGACGCTGTTAAGAATGTTTCTGAACCAAATGTTGATGGCACCTATTTCAATTTACTTATCTAAAACAATATACAAACATAAAAATGCATCACCATTTATTTGTATGTGGAATTTACATAACAAAGAAACCCTTAAATGCAGCTCACAGCTTTCACGTGAGGATTTTGTATGTCTCATCACCTTTCATATAAATTCAGAGGAAAAAATAATAAAAACAAGGCATAAATAACAAATGAAATTTAAGGCTGTTTTTCAGAAAGGTAACTTTTAAAACTGTTCTTACATTTCTTGGACAATAAACACAAAATCATCTTGAATTTATAGCAGTTTCGGCTTCAAGGAAATCCCTCAGTAGGAAACGTTTCTGAAAAAATTATATATCCAAAATTTGCATTATTAAACGCTTTCTTACCTTCTGCTACATCATCATCTACTGCTCCTTTCACCTGAGAAAAACACCACTGAATATCATTCCCTCCTCCAGCTCCTGGAAAAAGAAAACATACCAATTAAAACCGAGTTCTGCTTATGTTGACTCTCGTAAACACAGAGATGGTATCCATGGTTGGCATGATACTTACAGCCTAGTTCTGCCCACACATACAACTACCACCAAGAGCACCAGTTTGGAAAAAGACTAGACCCCAATAGTTGGTACTGTATTAAAAAGAAAAAAACAAACATTCCAGGTATGAAGTATTTAAAGGCACATGATCTATGCTCATTATATATCTGTTCACAAACCTCCTCTCAAATACAGTAAAAGCCTTACATTCAGGCAAGACCTACCAGAAAAAAAAGTAAATACCAAGAGTTAAAGAGTTTTCTTTTTAAGTGTACAAAAAGCCTGCAGAAGAGTTAATAAGGTTAACTACCATGAAACATAGAACGAAGAGAAAACTTCGGGAACATTACTGCCTGGGTAAGAAGTAATGATTCATATGAACCCTATCACCAAAGTGCACACACAGCAAACACTACACCCATTTCTTTGCATTCATTACCAGCAAATCACTGGCTCCAGACAGAGAGGAAAAGAAACTGAAATGAATGCTGCTAAAGAGACTGTCAAAGGAAGCTTGTTCTGCCTCCCTTCACCTCATCCTTCGACTCCAAAGGACCTGGCAAAGAATTCATTTTGCTAACATGTCATCTCGTGCAAAACAATTTTAATCTCATTTCATTATTCAACAAGGCCAACAAGCAACTTGTTTATAGCAAACCTTAAGTCAATCCGACACGTTAACTTTTTCAAATTATCTGAATAATGAATATAACAGCACGGAAAACTGGTCTCATCTCGGAATGTTTCTATTTCACGTGCAAATACTGAGGTCGAAATGGTGAAAATGTCCTGGGGCTCTAGGGAGAAAGAAACTGAATCTAAATCTGGAATTGATTCTACTACATGAAGGAAAAGATTTAGCAACACCAACATGTACAAAAAGAATTCTCAAAGCAATTACATTACTTCTCTCTCCCCCATCACCCCTATTCCTTGCTAAATTTATTTCCAAACTGATTTTCTCTCTACATCCTTTCCCCTCCCTTTCAAAGCTTCTACCTAAATCTCTCTCCTCCTTGCTATTTATATCTCTGAACTCCGCAACTATTTTAACTAACTCTACCAAACCCTTTTGGGAAAAGGACATCTGCAAAAAAGCTAACATACTAAACGGAAAGTTTAAATTATTTTCATGCAACTTGCTGTACACGAAAGGCCTTGCACTCTTCGGCGGTAAGAGGGAAGAAACGGAAACGAAATGGTTCGAAACAAAAAATTTAGGCTTCCAGTCTCAAAAATACTGGCATCCACAGTGGGGGAAAAAATACACATATGCCCCCATTGTATTTTAACTTGTAAAGCGCTCTTCCTTCTCGGCGCAAAATAGATGTGTATCTACACCCAAGAAGACTTGCAGCAGGGGGAAAAATACAAATTAAAAGAAGACCTGCAGTAAAAAAAAAATAAAGGCGAGGGACGAGGTGGGGAGGTGGGAGAGGATCGGCTCCCGAGCGGGAGGGACAAATCTGCACGCGCCCCCACCCCGCCCCACCCACGCCTCACCCCA
>NW_012119598.1:723971-726522 GCF_000951035.1 Colobus angolensis palliatus
CTTCTGGCCGTGGCGCCCCATCTGCCCGCTCCGCCTGCGCCAGACCGCGGCTGTATGCACCTGGCAGTGTCCCAGCCTCTCACACTAGCGCCAGAGCTCTGGGGCGGGCTCAGCAGTCCAGTTTACGTGCTCGCCTGCAGGGATTCGTGGGGTCCTATGTCTTTTAGGAATACCAGGGCCGGGGACCGTGGCTCACGCCTGTAATCCCAGCACTTTGGGAGGCTGAGATGGGCGGATCACAAGGTCAGGAGTTCGAGACCAGCCTGGCCAACATGGTGACTCCCCATCTCTACTAAAAACACATACAAAATTAGCCAGGCATGGTGGTGTGCGCCTGTAATCCCAGCCACGAGGGAGGCTGAGGTGTGAGAACTGCTTGAACCCGAGAGGCAGAGGTCCCAGTGAGCCGAGATCGCGCCACTGCACTCCAGCCTGGGCAACAGAGCAAGACTCATTATCAAAAAAAAAAAAAATACTCGCACTGCTACTTAGGAAAGTAAGTAAAAAGGAAGAGTAAGTAAAAAGGACTGTCACTTTGGGTCAGCCCTGAGGCCACAAAGAAAGGGAGAACGGTGCAGACTTACTGCTCAGCCGAGGTGAAAGTTCACGGTGTTCAGAGGGACACGATTGGGCTGGTTCCATCTAGATAAGTTAAGTCACCTTCACGTGGGCCCCAGGAACCAAGGCGGGAGTCCTGGGCACTGCAGACACTAAGGGTGGTTTGTAAGAGAAACCTGAGTTTGTGATGAGAAGGATATGGCCCAAGAAGTGGCCCGGCGTCTCTCCAGCTAAACGTGGTGGACTGCGTGCTTAAGAGCTGGGCGTTTAAGAGCGGGGGCTCACACCTGCAGTCCCAGCACTTTGGGAAGCCGAGGTGGGAGGATTGCTTGAGGCCAGGAGTTCCGAGTTCAGCCTAGAGAACACAGGGAGACCCATCTCTACAAAAAAGAAAAAAAAAAATTTTTTTTTAATTAGCCAGGTATGATGGCGTGCCTATGGTCCCAGCTACTAGGAGGCTGCAGCTGGAGGATTGCTTGAGCCCAGTAGGTCAAGGCTGCAGTGGGCTGTGTGATCACACCGCTGCACTCCAGCCTGGGAGACAGAATGCGATCCTGTCAAAACAAAAACAAAAACACAAAAAGTGCTGGGCTCTGAAGCCAGGCTGCCTAATGTGATTCCAAAGCACAGGAGATGAAGATGACAGTCCTACCTGATAGGATTGTGGGGGAGATGAAATGACTTAATTTGAGCACATGATAAATGTTAGCTGCCGTTGTTATTAGATTTGTGTTGAAAGCATCGTCAGTAAGGTTAGAAGGGAAAAAATGAACAGGAAATGCCAGTCATCAGCTATGAGGGGATGTGCACTTCTGTTGAAAGATGCTCTAATGATGCAGTTGCTATATACGGCACAATTTACATATCTCATTCCATCTCCACGATGCTCCTAGGAGATAGATATGCACGTTTTACACATGAAAAACACCTGTAAAAGCATCCAGAATTTGGCCTAAGGCTGAATGGAATGATAAAGGCGTTTGGAGACCAAGAAGGGGCAGTTAAAGATATTTACACATCCTCCCCACCATCTCTGCTTTCTACCATTTTTTTTATTTCCAGGACAGTTGAACTGTAATGCAACATTCAAAATTCCTCCAAAGGAACCACTGCAGTACTGCATGATCATTCCTCCATTTCTGCATGAATATTTCCCACTTTACCAATGAATTAACCAAAACTAAAAATCCACCCTCTATCTGTCATCTTTTGCTACCTGTACAACAGGTACAAAACTTCAATGCACTGCATGCTGTATTTTCTTCAATGCTGGTGTTTTTTCATAAATGTATTTCTCTGGAAATGCCTTCATTTATTTCCCTTTTTGTTTGCTCTACCCTTCTTCGGTAGTTCAATCCCAGACTCTCCAGGGAGAGCTCTCCATCTTAACCAGAACCCAGAAAGGAGAGAAAGAGAAAGGAAGACAGAAAAGAGAATATAGACTTTACATACCCTGAAAATGATTTGGTTTACATAAATGATTTGTTCTTAGAAGCCAATAAAGCTTGCCTAGAAACTGGTATAATTATAACAGAAATTTATATAGCACCAACTATGTGCCAGGTGCTGTTTTAAGAACATTATGTGGAGCCTTGAGGGTACTGCATGCCTGTGGAATGGGCTGACATGAGTCTGATAATCAAGGGCCAGTGCACCCTGGCACCCTGGTATAAGTGACCTGGCTCTTTTTGGGCCCTGGCCAGCCCTTTCAGAGGACCATAAGCCACCTCCCTTTCATCAGAATGACCCTTAGGAGGAGGGGCCAGAACACCGCTAGCCCAGAGTCAAGGGTTGCTCTTGTCCATCTCACTTCCTTATCTGTCTTCCACTTAAAAAAACATTTTTTGGCCGGGCGCAGTGGCTCAAGCTTTTAATCCCAGCACTTTGGGAGGCCGAGACGGGCGGATCACCAGGTCAGGAGATCGAGACCATCCTGGCTAACACGGTGAAACCCTGTCTCTACTAAAAAATACAAAAAACTAGCCGGGCGAGG
>NW_012119598.1:726787-728165 GCF_000951035.1 Colobus angolensis palliatus
TTTTTTCTGGGCACGGTGGCTCACGCCTGTAATCCAAACACTTTGGGAGACCAAGGCAGGTGGATCACCTGAGGTTGGGAGTTCAAGACCAGCCTGACCAACATGGAGAAACCCCATCTCTACTAAAAATATAAAAACATTAGCCGGGTGTGGTGGTGCATGCCTGTAATCCCAGCTACTTGGGCGGCTAAGGCAGGAGAATTGCTTGAACCAGGGAGGCAGAGATTGTGGTGAGCTGATATCAAGCCATTGCACTCCAGCCTGGGCAACAAAAAGCAAAACTCCTTCTCAAAAAAAAAAAAAACAACTTTTTTTTTAAAGACAGTCTAGCTCTGTCGCCCAGTCTGGAGTGCAGTGGCATGATCATATCTCACTGCAGCCTCAAAATCCTGGGCTCAAGTGATCCTCCTGCCTCTGCCTCCCTAGTAGCTGGGACTATAGTCATGTGCCACCACATGCAGCTCTACCTTCCACTCTGTCCTCTGACCTTACCACTGCACTTAAATAGCCTCTGTCAAGGTCATTAATGATCTCTACGTTACTACAATAGTCACTTCTCTGTTTTAATTTTTCTGTATTTCCCAGCAGCATTTGAAACCATCCATCAATCCCTCCTTCTTGAGACTCTTTTTTTCCCCTTGACACTTTATTGTCACCCCCCCCAACCCATCCACCTGTCTAGCCATTCCTTATAGTTTCTTTTGCTAGCTCCTCCTTCTAGACTACCCTCTAAATATTAGAGTGGTGGCCAGGAGTAGTAGCTCACACCTGTAACCCCAACACTTTGGGAATCTGAGGTGGGAGGACCACTTGAGCCCAGGATTTTGAGACTAGCCAGGGCAACAAAAGGAGACCCTATCTCTACAAAAAAAAAAAAAAAATACAAAAAATTAGTCGGGTGTGGTAGCACATGACTGTAGTCCCAGCTACCTGGATTACCTGAGCCCAGGAGGTCGAGGCTGCAGTGAGCCATCATCGCACCACTGCACTCCAGCCTGGGCAGCCCAGCAAGACCCTGTCTCTAAATAAATAAATAAATAAATATTAGGGTGATCTGTCTCCTCAGCCTCCGAACTGGGGTCCCTTGTGTAACTATGCATTCTTTGAGCAACCTCATTTAGTCTTACATAAATACCATGTATATACCAGGGACTGCTAAATTTAGATCTCCAGCTGTGCCTTCACCCCAGAACTGCAGACACACACCTCTACATGCCTATGTGACATTTCTAGATGTCCATTTAGCGTTTCAAACATAGTGCTGCCAGGCACAAGTCTTGATTCCATATCCCCTCCATACCATGGTTGATGCTGTCCCTTTCCTGGGCACCATCATCCACTCACCCCGCCACCCCCACCCCAACACTCCTACACACCC
>NW_012119598.1:733080-734356 GCF_000951035.1 Colobus angolensis palliatus
CCCCACCTCAACACTCCCACGCATCCCACCGCCCCCGCCCCAACACTCCCACACAGCCATCTTTCTTCCTTTCTCAGCCAGTAAAACTACTGTTCTTTAAAAAACAATTCCAATGTAACTTCCTCCAGGAAGGCTTCTCTGACATTGTTCCCCATTTCCTATCCACCTTAAGCTGGGCTGGGCACCCTTACTCAATATTCTCATAAAATCCAATGCACTTCTGTCTTTCTGGACTATACTCAAATTATCTAAATATTTGTCTGTTACTACACTTGAGTTCTTTGAGGGTAGGAAGTATGCCATTCATTCCCATATCACCAGCCACATAATTTGTGAGATTAATGCATGAATGAATAAATCTCTCTGGCTTAAAGAAAACCACTGAAATGTTGACTCCTTGATGCTTGCCATATCATAAATGTTGTCACTCACCCTTAACTCTGGAAGAAAGACGTTTTACAGTGATCTCAGTCATCCCGATCTACATTTGTCAGGCAACAGTTGTTTAAATATGTAAGTTGCTTACCGATAGATTCATCCCAACTACTTCCACCTGGTCCTGTCTCCTGACTACATATTATCCAAGAGGATCCTGTAGGACACCATTCCCTCATCCATGTGCTATCATCCCAGTTTTCTTTAATGTGAGCCTCTAGCCAGAACTTCAACACCTGGCCACATAGAAGATGCACAAACTCAAGTTTCCTGCAGAACTGAGTTCAGCTTAGGCACAAACAGGTGGAAAACTCCCTCTGAAATTTGCTGGTGAGGTTCTAGACAGCCTGTTTGTCTTGGAAGTGTTCTGCTTTGGGTCTGAGCTGAAAGGTACTAAAGACACTCACAATCTCACCAGCAGGATGGAGCCAACAGAACTTAGCCATGGGTTACTGCAAGACAGCTTTTTAAAGTATAGTAGATGACCAAAGAAGAAACATTTGAAAGTTACTCTTTTCCTCCATGAAGCATGTTTGGAGTTGAAGGGAACACAACCCATACCCCCATCCTACCCCCACACACTAAATGAGAAGTGGCACTTTTCAGCTGCTTTTCTCCTCTAGGTAGTTAGACCGAGGGGTATCCAGGAAAGTCCATGAATTCAAGAGAAAGAGGAGAGGCCCCTGATTAAAAATGGTTACAGTTTAGAATTTTGACAAACCCACCATAGCTATGCCTTCTGACCTGAAGCAATTGCAAGGGCTTTACAGGGAAAGTTATAAGCGCTTGTCAGTTTTTTATATACTTTTTTTTTTTTTTTGAGATGAAGTTTTTGCTCTGT
>NW_012119598.1:734641-736168 GCF_000951035.1 Colobus angolensis palliatus
GTAGACAATAAAGACAATCCATACCATGATATTCAAGGTATAGAACTCATTATAAAATAACTAAGAATCTACCAGGTGGATTACTATGTAGTTAAACGTTTGTAAAAACAGAGGACATTGCTTGTGCCTTAGAAGCAGGATACAAAATATAGATACAATATGATCACAAGTATGTACAACAAACAAACACAAAATATGCACAGCTGAAAGAGACAGGAAGGAAATGCACCAAGGTATTCTCAGTAATGTGACACAATGGGTAATTTTTTCTCCTTTGACACTTGCGTTTCTCTAAATGTTCTATAATTAACATATATTAAAGGGAAAGAATAAACTTAATTATGAAAATTCATTCTAATGCTGGTATTAGAGCTTGATGACATCTATGCTACCGATTTTCTACCTTAAAGTGAAAGTTGTAGTCCATTTTAACTGTATGCACAGATGTGACTTAATCCATGGTTTTAGTATAAAATAGAGAAACATTTTGTCTTTGTCTTTTAACAGTGTGCAGTGTTGCAATGAACATTCATACCATGACATTCAAGGTATTCATTTCTGTGCAGTGTACAATGTAAGGCAGAATTACTTCATGATTACATTGCAGTGTACATTGCAACAGTGTCTTTTAACGAAGGAAACATTAGTAAGTTCATGCAATTACCTTCTGTTTGTAAATTGCAACCAAAAATGTTGTATTATACTTTTGTGGCAGGTACATCCTGTAAACATGTAACCTGAATATCTCTTTGGTATAAGATGCAAACTTTGTGAAATTAAACATTATCTCTGAAATGTATTTTCAGTGTTGCTTATTGAATGATCATGAATGTCCTATAATTTTAAACTATTATCCAAATAGCCTATTTGTTTGAAGAATGAGTGTATGTCCATGCTGCAGATTCTTTGTTGTTGTTGAGATAGGATCTCACTGTGTCCCCCAGGCTGGAGTGCAGTGACACAATCATGGCCCACTGCAGCCTTGACCTTCCAGGCTCAAGAGATCCTTCTATCTGCGCCTCCCAAGTAGCTGGGGCCAAAGGTGTGCATTACCACACCCAGCTAATTTTTGTATTTTTCATAAATGTTGGGTTTTGCCATGTTGTCCAGACTGGCCTCAAATTCCTGAGCTCATGTGATCCACCTGCCTCAGCCTCCCCAAGTGCTGGAGTTACAGGTATGAGCCACCACACCAGGCCCATGCTGCAGATTTTTTAGGTGGCATTTGAGTTTATTAGCCATGACACAAGTGTGTGTTTTATGCATGTATAACAGAAACACACAGGCTTAAGGTTGGGAGGTAGTTCAGGCATTAACTAACCCAATTCTCATAATGGATACTTAAATTCCTTATTTAATATGTCCTTCAGTGCTCATTCAGCCTAGGCTTAAAACTTGCAAGTAACTGGAAACTAAGACACATTCTGTTCTTTTATTTTGAGACGGAGTCTCACTCTGTCGCCCAGGCTGGAGTGCAGTGGCGGGATCTCAGCTCACTGCAAGCTCCGCCTCCCAAGTTTATGCCAT
>NW_012119598.1:736598-756432 GCF_000951035.1 Colobus angolensis palliatus
GCCTGGCACACATTCTGTTCTTAGAGAGCTATAATCACAGAGTAATTCTGCCTTACATTGTACATTGTACAGAAATGAATACCTTGAATATCATGGTATGAATGTTCATTGCAACTTTAAACAGCAGACCCTGGTTCTCCCATCTGAGCCCTCTTCAGTGTAAACATGAAGGTCATTTAGATCTTGGAATATAACTACATCTCCCAAGTTTTCTCTTCTTTACATTAATCAATGAGCTTCTTTATCAGCCCATCTTTAATGTCTGTATCTCATCTTGGGCATACCCTCTACATATAGTGTACTTGTTCCAAATGCCTCAAATACTGATACCCAGAACTAAATATAATGATGCAGACCTGATGATTATACCTGTTCTCTTCTACAAACCAGACTTCCTTGGATTTGACAATCACACAGACTGCACCTCCCTATATTGTGATCGAGTCTTTTCCCAGGCACAGCTGTTAACACACATCTCTCTAATCTTTTTCCCAATAGGTCATTTTTTTTTTTATAGATACATAGTCCCCAGAACATAGTAGGAACTTGGTAAATATTTGAACAAACACAGATGAAGTTTTATGTTATTCTGTATTATTTCCTTTGTCATTGAGATTTTATTATTCAATAGAAACAATTTATACAGAATATCTAAAAAGCCATGTAGTTGTAATTCTTTCTAGAGAATTAATGACTTCAGTTTAAAATTTAGTGGCAAAATGATTTTTGAGAGAGGATTTCTGGCCGGGCATGGTGGCTCATGCCTGTAATTGTAGCACTTTAGGAGGCCGCGGCAGGAGGATCACTCGAGCCCAGGAGTTCAAGACCAGTTTGGACAATATAGTGAGACCCCTGTCTTTATGATAAAATTTTAAAAATTATTATTTAAGGCCGGGTGTGGTGGCTCATGCCTGTAGTCTCAGCACTTTGGGAGGCTGAGGTGGGCGGATCACAAGGCCAGGAGATCAAGACCATCCTGTCTAACACGGTGAAACCCTGTCTCTACTAAAAAATACAAAAAATGTAGCCGGGCAAGGTGGCGGGCCCCTGTAGTCCTGGCTACTGGGGAGGCTGAGGCAGGAGAATGGCATGAACTCGGAAGGCGGAGCTTGCAGTGAGCCAAGATCGCTCCACTGCACTCCATCCTGGGCGACAGAATGAGACACCGTCTCCATCTCAAAAAATAATAATAATAATAATAATAATTATTATTATTATTTAAAAAAAGAGGATTTCAAATATGTAATCTTAAAATATTGATAAGTTCTTATATTTAAAGTTTCCTGAATTCACAATTTAATATCAGTCACACTACATGCTCAAAAATTTATACACAGCCAGGTGTGGTGGCACATGCCTGTAATCTCAGCAACTTGGGAAGCAGAGGCAGGAGGATCTCTTGAGCCCAGGAATTCAAGACCAACCAGGACAACATAGGGAGACCTCATCTCTACAAAAAATTTTTAAGAATTAGTATGGTGGCATGTGCCTGTAGTCCCAGCTACTTGGGACACTGGGGTGGGAGGATAGTTTGAGCCAGGGAGGTAAAGGCTGTAGTAAGCTGTGATTGCATTACTGCACTCCAGCCTGGACTACAGAGCAAGACTCTGTCTCAATTGATCAATCAATCAATTTACACTCTTTCAGAACACATTGACAAATTATTAGAAAAAAGTATTGCCAAAAATGTTATGGGTACTAGCACCCTTGTCTGATGGGAAGAGTTTTTTAAAAAATATTTTATTTTGTATTCACAGCTGAATAATGCAAAGAACTTTTTAAAGAGAGATCTTCCTGGGCCCCAACTCTGAAGATTCTGATTCATTAGGTCTTTTAAGAAGCCTCTAGGGGAATCTGATGTGTGGTCAAATTTGAGAATCACTGACTTAGCCTATCTCCTATGGTACGAAAGATTTGATCAACACACTATAACTTGTCTGAAGTCATTAATAACGAAGGTTGAAGGACAGGATACTTACAACCAACCTGCTGAGCAGTCTCTTGACTGATCTGCCATGAGATATTAAGTATTCTGTGAGGAATAAAAGGTTTTACAGTAAAAAAAAAATTGGGCAACACTAGGCGTAACAGATTCTTCATTATATGATTTTTTAATGTACATGGTAAATCTGCGGCTGATGAGCTATAATATGAAGCATTTCCCATGCCTGTGGGACAAAAGACATTGATCATTAATGAGCATTATTTAAGTAAAATCATTCTACAGTTATGCATTAACTTATATGAAGAAGAATCTAAACCCACCTTTCTCAGTCTCTTCCTTGTAAGTAACAAAATGTTTCATGGCTATTCCTTTCTCTCTCTTTTTTTTTGTTTTGAGACAGAATCTCACTCTGTCACCCAGGCTGGAGTGCAGTGCTGCGATATCAGCTCACTGCCACCTCTGCCTCCCAGGCTCAACCTCTCCTCCCACCTCAGCCTCCTGAGTAGCTGGGACCACAGGCCAGCACCACCATGCCTGGCTAATTTTTTTTTATATTTTTGATAGAGCTAGGTTTTCACCGTGTTGCCCAGGATGGTCTTGAACTCCTGAACTCAAGTGATCCACCCACCTTGGCCTCCTAAAGTGTTGGGATTACAGGTGTGAGCCACCACACCTGGTCCCTTTCCCTTTCCATCTTTCCCTAAAGCTAGTTCATACTAGCTCAAAAGAGATGGTTGTGAAATTTTTAGGAATTTTGTGAGCTTGTTGTTAAAAACAGACATTAGGCTGGGCGCGGTGGCTCATGCCTGTAATTCCAGTACTTTGGGAGGCTGAGGTGGGTGGATCATGAGGTCAGAAGATCAAGACCATCCTGGCTAACATGGTGAAACCCCGTCTCTACTAAAAATACAAAAAATTAGCCAGGCGTGGTGGTGGGCACCTGTAGTCCCAGCTACTTGGGAGGCTGAGGCAGGAGAATGGCGTGAACCCAGGAGGTGGAGCTTGCAGTGAGCCGAGATCACACCACTGCACTCTAGCCTGAGCGACAGAGCGATACTCCATCTCAAAAAAAGAAAAAAAGAAAAAAAAAGACATTAATACAAATTAAATTATATAAACGTATAATTAAATTATATTATGAACAAAGGTAATAAATATTCAAAACTCATCACTAATTTTACTATATTTTACTATTATCTATGCTCTTGGGGTTATTCACATCTATTATATCTGTATGGTGGAAATTGGTTACAGAGGGAATATTTATATCTCAGAAATCAACAAATGCTAGAAATTGGGCCTCCCCCACACTCCCAGAAAGCTGGTTATCAAACATTTACCAGCACACTACCAGCTGTGGATTCATTGACTTCCACATACATAAATCTCTGCCCACAGTTGTATCAGCCTTCCTCTCTAATTAGTGTATTTTTACCCTAAAGCATTTCCTCTCATTGACATGTTCCACGTACAATGACCTTCCTTTCCATGATAACTCTAACCATTTTATTTTAAAATTTCAATTTTAGGGTGTTGCCTGAAATATGCTTGTACATTGGTTGTGAACCTTTTTCCTATTGAGATGGTGAAATAGTGGTGTTAGAATATGTGTAGTCATGAATGAAGACCAACCAACTGACATCAAAACAAATCTATGATTTCAAATAAAGGTTGCTTGAGTTGCAATGAAGATCTATTTGGACATGCTACAGACTGTTCCTTGCATTTCTAACTGTACTGCTGGCTAGTATTTGCTCCCATATTGCCCCCAGAAGTTGGCCCACAGCTCTGCGCCAATGCTTGATAATGCACTTTGGGACTTACTTAAACTATTGTTTCTGTGCTTTGACCTCATTTTGGACATCCATTACATTAGGTTTATTGTATCTTGCCATTATTCACTTATGTCTAGCTCAGGGCATTCTGTGGCAAGTCGTGGGTAATTCCTCAGTGCTAATAGCTCTTCCAGTGCCCCATGACTGGAGATTCTGCACTGTCCTTCATTATTCCACCAGACTCATTGACAACGCTGATGAAACAATATTTCCATGAGCCCCAATACCTTATGTACACACAGTCTTAGCTATGAGGCATTCAATCCTAAATACTAGATTCTATGATGTGCTTCTGCTGAGCTTCTAAATCAGTTTTGCACTAGCTATTGGATCTGATAAATTCAAGAACCTATGAGTTCTTTAATATGGATTACTGCATCTTGTTCCATCATTTCCAAGTTCAGCCCATGTTGCTTCTAGACCCCTCAGAACAACAAAAATTCAATGGCCACTTAACCATCTGGGAATTAGCCTTTGATGTTGGCATACACTTCACAAAGGCCTATCTCAACCACAGCACTTGTGAATACCAAGCCTGGTCCAACGTTGATTGAGGCTGCCTTGAGCACTGGAAGCCCCTGGACATAGGGAGAAAAGGGATGTCAATGCAGATCTTCCTCAGTTCGTCTTCCAAATTCTGGAGTGAGCCAAAGCCCTGCCCACTTCCATTTTTACCATAATTCAGGTTTCAAATATTATATTATTGTAACAAAATCAACAATAATAATCTGCATTTGGCTAGTATATTAACTTTGTTGGTCATGTGCATGATCTCAAAGACCTTCATAAGAGAAATGAGGAAATGGGGGTTTTAAGAGATTAAGGCATTTGTTATTAAAGGCTGGTAGCTTGCATGCAGTTCATTCAGCTAAATGGAGGAGAGGCTGGGAGCTGGGAGCCAGTCTTTGGCTCTCAATCCACTCAATCTAATGCTTCTTACATTATCCCACCAAGCTGCTTATTCCATACCATTTATCTTTGTACTGTACTCTGATCCAGAAGATGTGTCTTCAAACACATTTTAAAAATAAACCATAAGTGGCAAAGTAAAAATTCCTTGGGGGTGAAATATGTAAACTCACCCATGAGGACCCCAAATGTCTTAGTATGACTTTACTGTACCCTCATCTTTAAAACAGACTCCCCCACCCTCCGCGAAAAAAAGGTTATGAATGCTTCCAGAAACACTTGAACACGGCCTTAGAGAAAATTGAAAGCTTAATGAATCAAATCCATCTTACGCCTAACAGATCTGCAGAAACCTCTCTGACATGGTATGTTGGTAGCTTTGCAATAAAAATTTAAATGTAATAACCTCTTAATTTGGAAGACAATAAAGCTATAACAAAAGTTAGACTTCAAGTTGCTTTCAGCAAGGGAAATTAGATGAGACACCACCTTGCAAATGCTATTTGAAGCACCCACCTCCACAATCTAACCTCCTCCACCACAGCAAAGTTCTCAGTCCCTACCAAGTTGCAGAAGGAAAAATGTACGATTTCTTTTTGAAGGTCATATGAGGATTCTCTAGAGTGTCCCATCTATGTTCCTGCCAGAGTTCTTTCCAAAGCTAAGATTTCCCTCTGACACGGGTACCCACTTCCATAATGTAACCTCTTTTATCACAACAGGTTTCATGGCCTCAAGAAAGTTATCCAGGGGAAAATCCTGCTTTGTGTAAGGGACAGGAGACTAATAAACATCAAGACCACATGATAAGGCAGTAATATTTCCACTGAAGTGGGGAGACAGTGCTGTAGCTCAAGTACCGACACGTCAAAGAATAAATGGGCATAAGGTACTTCCACATCACAAGAGCCTACAGTGACAGCAGACTGAGGAGTGCCAATGGTGGGTAAGCCACAAAGAACTCAGATGATTGAGTTAGTCAGCTGCCATGTTAGGAAAGCTGAAGATGAAGCAGCCATCGCTTGAGTGAATAGGAAAGTATTGACAACTGAAATATATACATGTCATAGGGATTGTGTAAGCTTAATTGAATCCTGTTCCTGATTGGTCCCTATTTTGATTTGGAAATGGAGTCACCAAAACCACAATCTCAAGAGTTTTATAGCGGGAATTCCCTTCATATCAGAAGAATCATAAAAAGGCTTACCAAGTATCCTGGAGTCTGGTAACTACCTTGCACTCCTTGGGGAAAAAAACAGGTGCTACAGGAAAGATGTTTAACTAGCCCATTTGGAAACAGCATTCCTTTCATTTAAGAAAATGCTACTCAGGCCAGGTGCAGTGGCTTATAGCCGTAATGCCAGCACTCTGGGAGGCAGAGGCGGGCAGATCACTTGAGCCCTGGAGTTTGAGAACAACCTAGGCAACAAAATGAGATGCCCCTCTACACAAAAAATGTAAAAATTAACTGGGCGTGGTGGTGTGCATCTGTAGTCCCAGCTACTTGAGAGGCTGAGGTGGGACAATTGCTTGAGCCCAGAGGTCAAGTGAGCCATGATTGCACCACTGCATTCCAGTCTGGGTGACAGAGCAAGACCCTGCCTCAAAAAAGAAAAAAGAGAAAAAGAAATGATACTCTGTTCTTAGAAGGTTCCAGAAGAGTACATTGTTAACACAAGAACTTAAGAACAGCACCTACAGAAAACTGACTAGAGGTGCCATTGTTGCTGGTTATCAACGTTTGGTGGATACTAAATCCAGTCGGAGCTAAACTGGACCCTGTGTGGAAAGAGGACAGACCTGACTTTTAACAAGCAAAACAGTCACAGAAATCAAAGCACTGTCTTTTCAACAAGGAAAAATCTATTGCGGAAAGGAGAAATATTGTGCTTACCTGGTTAGCAACACGGCTTGTCTGGGAAAGAGGGAAGTCAGCTCAGAGAGGCCCCAGGCAGAGTGGAGGTTCACAAGCAGAAAGTCTCCACAAGGAAGAAAGTGGAGAGGGGGCAGAACACACACATCTGAAACCTTACTACCACTGCAAGTATGTCTGTGAAGCCCTTCTCCCAAGAGTCCATGTTGCTACCGTATAAGAATGCTTGGATCCAGATGGAAGCAAGGAAATGGAGAGGAAAGTAACGGGAGTCAGAACCAGGACACTTTTATTTTGATTGACAGCTCAGAATTCTCCCCGGAAGAACCCACAGGTGAGTTCAAGGTCCCTGTACAGCTACTAAGAGTCACTCTTTCATAGAAGTAGTATTGATGGTAGAAGTATCAGTGAGGTGACCACTTATGTAAAAATGAAGAAAGATAGCAAATGGATTTTAGAGAGAAATAAGTCCAGGTTTACCTGTTGTCTCCCGCTATGGTCCAAATGTTTGTGTTCCTTCTCTGCACCCCAACCCAGAACCAACTTCATATGCTGAAATCCTAACCTTCAAAATGATGGTATTATGAGGTGAGGCCTTTGGGAGATGACTAGGTCAGGAGGGTGGAGCTCTCATGTAGGGGATTAATGCCCTTATGAAAGAAATCCCTGAGAGCTAGCTAGCCCCTTCCCACATATGAGGACATAGAAGGTGCCATCTATAAGCCTGAAAGTAGGCCCTCACCAGATGACACATTGGCCAGTGCTTGATCTTGGACTTCCCAGCATCTAGAACTGTGAGACATAAATTTCTATTGCATATAAGCTGGCCAGGTTATGGTATTTTGTTATAGCATCCCAATGAACTAAGACATCTCCTTTACCTTTAAAAGTGTCTAGGTTTAGGCACAAAAAAATATGGTCACCTTATTAATATGTTCTATTAGCTTTCTCTGCTCACCTAGTGTCTCTTGGCCATAGGAGCCTCTGTCAGCCTATCATTGTGGAAGGTGGGAGAACACCCTAAATTCAGGAGACCTAACTATGCCTGCCCCTATCCCTGCCCCAATCAGCCGAGACCTCAGAGACATCACCAACCTGGATTGCTTTCTCAGGTTGGTGATGTCTTTGTCTGAGGCCTCAGCTGGTTAGGGCAGGGATAAAGAGGGCTAGTGTATCTCAGTGGTCTCTTCTAGCTCTAAAATTATGACTCTACCAGAAAAAAGAATTGATTTGGGGGCTACTCAAATCCCACCTATTCAATCTTCACCTCCTACGATGAAAGGAACATCACTCCTTAGATGTTTCTGCCTCATCTCTGTGGACTTCTCCATTCATGCAGGTTTCATTGGATCATCTACCTCTTCAAAATCATCTTTATTTATTTATTTATTTATTTATTTTTGCCACCACCTCCTCTCTGTCTTTGGTTCTTTTGGTAAAGCATACTCGTGAGATTGGATGGGGTTTAACAATCCTGAGCAGCATGTGCTTTTCCTTCTTCTTCTTTTTCTCCCCATCATAAGCTCAGAGTTAAACGAAGTCTTTCTTAAGTGGTAGTTGAATAATACACGTTTTTGTGACATACTAAATAACAGGAGATGAAAGCCAGTTATTAGCTTAGAGAGAAATATGGCATACCCCACACAGAAAAGATTTGGAAAGAAAAACGGGGATTTGTAGGGGGCTGGAAGGCCCAGATCCACTGAATTATTCTCTTAATTAAGGAGAGGCAGTAGAGCTGTGTTTCTCAACCTTATCTGAACACTCAAATCATCTGGGGAGCTTTAAACATTACTGATGTCTTGGTCCCATCCTCCAGATATTCTGACTTAATTGATCTAGGGTGTGGCTTGGGTATTGGGGTTTTTAAAAAAATCTCTATGTGTGATTCTAACATAGAACTAAGGCTGAGAACCACTGCAAGAGAATAAGTTAAAAATAATGGAAAAAATAATTGAATCCCAAGGTTCATCTTATGAAAGTGTGGCCCTAGGACCTGACATTTGAAACAATCACCATGGAGATGTGCCTGAAAGAATTTTGGAAAGAAGGTCCATTCCTGAACTTTCTTTTTCTACTTCTCCCATGTCCATAGCAGTGGGATCTTAACTTGAAGTCAGTGAACTTCATGCTATTGCATGCAAAATAATCTGTGCATATGTGAATATGCACTGTTCTGAGCAGAGGGTACATAGTTCATAGTTTTCATCAACTTTTTTTGGGGGGTGGGTAATAGATGAGAGTCTCACTTCTCACTGTGTCGCCCAGGCTGGTCTTGAACTCCTGGGCACAAACAATCCTCCCACCTCAGCCTTCCAAGTAGCTAGGACTAGAGGTATAAGCCACCATGCCTGGCTTCATCAGATTTTTTTAAAGGAGTCCATGACCTAAAATATTAGGAACCACTGATTTACTGGAAAGAGAAAAATTATATAAGATAATGTATTTGGGTGGCAAATACCCTTGTATTGGTAGAATACTGGCCCTTTAAGGTTAGTCTCTGTGAATCAGTCCTCCTTGTTAAAAGTTCATTTGCAATAAAATGTTGCATTTTTCTTAGACCCTTTTCCCTAATTAAATAAGATTAATATGTCCATCCTGTCCCACAGGTGGGCTATGTAAAGCATCAGCATGGCCAGTTTTTTCTTTTGTTTCTTTCTTTTTTTTTTTTAGACAGTCTTGCTCAGTTGTTCAGGCTGGAGGGCAGTGATACAATCTCGGCTCACTGCAAACTCTGCCTCCCAGGTTCAAGCAATTCTCGTTCCTCAACCTCCCAAGTAGCTGGGATTACAGGCACGCACCATCACACCTGGCTAATTTTTGTATTTTTAGTAGAGACGGGGTATCACCATGTTGGCCAGGCAGGTCTCGAACTCCTGGCCTCGAGGGACCCACCCACCTCGGCCTCCCAAAGTGTTGGGATTACAGGTGTGAGCCACCGTGACTGGCCCAGCATGGCCAGTTTTTGCTCCTGGTGCTCACTAGGTGGATTGGGAATCACAGCAGCAATACAAGCAGCAAAAACCTCCCTTGCATTTTCTGACGGTGCCAGCACATCTAACCCTTTGTGCACATTCTCACTTGTGCCTCAAAACAACCCTGTGAGGTAGGTACTATTACCCTCATTTTCCTGGGAAGAAAGTGAAAGCAGCACAGAGAGTGTAAGGAACTCTACAAGGTCCCTCAAGTAATAGACATCAAATACAAACCCAGATACATCAGATACAAACCTGGATAGTCTGACTCCAGGGTCCATCCTTAACTAAACATCACAAAAGCGAGATGACAGGCTGGCCAAAGGGTAATGAATGGTTTGAAAAAAATGTCACTGCTGCAGGGGAAGTGCCACCTTTCATCCTCTTTACCGTTATTACTGGGCTAGAAATTTAGGATGACAATACAATTGGATAAATTAAGGTGGCAACACTCCAGCTGAGAGACTGGAATAAGATGCAATGAAATGTGTTCTATTTATTTACAAAGGGCTTCTTTCCCCTCACTTAAAAGTTACTGCCAGGCCAGATGTGGTGGCCCATGCTTGTCATCCCAGTGCTTTGGGAGGCTGAGGTGGTAGAAATCGCTGAGTCCAGGAGTTCAAGACCAACCTCTGCCACATAGCAAGACCTCATTACTATATAAAAAAAAAAAAATTCAAAAAATTAGCTTGGCATGACGGTGTGCACCTGTAGTCCTAGCTGCTCGGGAGGCTGGGGCAGGAGGCTCATTTATGCCCAGGAGTTTGAGGCTACAGTGAGCCATGATCACACCACTGCAAAGCTGCTGCTGAGAACATGAACAATTTCCTAAGTGGCCAAGGATGACATGATTTTGAAGAAAAGTGATACTATTACTCCAAACCTTTGTTGATGAAAAGAGTCAAACTGTAAAATATTTGAAGAGATTTATTCTGAGCCAAATATGAGTGACCATGGCCTGTGACATAGCCCCAGGAGATCCTGAGAACATGCTCGAGGTGGTCAGGCTACATACAGCTTTTGGTTTTATACATTTTGGGGAGATGTAAGATATCAACCAACACACGTAAGAAGTATATTGTTCGTGGTTCAGTCCAGAGAGGCGGGACAACTTGAAGTAGGAAGAAGGGGTGGCGGGAGGAGGGGGGCTTCCAGATCATAGGTAGATTCAAAGATTTTCTGATTGACAGTTAGTTGAAAGGGTTAAGTTATTACCTAAAGACTTTGTAATCAATACAAGGGAGTGTCTGGGTTAAGATAAGGGGTTGTAAGCCTGGGCAAGGTGGCTCACACCTGTAATCCCAGCACTTTGGGAGGCCGAGGTGGGCAGATCAGCTGAGGTTCAGGAGTTCGAGACCAGCCTGACCAACATGGAGAAACCCCGTCTCTACTAAAAATACAAAATTAGCCAAGCATGGTGGTGCATGCCTGTAATCCCAGTTACTTGGGAGGCTGAGGCAGGAGAATCGCTTGAACCCAGGAGGGGGAGGTTGTAGTGAGCCCAGATCGTGCCATTGCACTCCAGCCTGGGCGATAAGAGGAAACTCTGCCTCAAAAAAAAAAAAAAAAAAGATAAAGGGTTTAGAGACCAAGGTTCTTATTATGCAGATGAAGCCTCCAGGTAGCAGGCTTCAGAGGGAACCGATAGTAAATGTCTCTAATCAGACTTTAAAAAGTGCCAGACTCAGTTAATTTTCTCCTGGACCAGGAAAAAGACCCAGAAAGGGAAAGGAATTCTCTACAGAATGCAGATTTTCCCCATGAGACAGCTTGGCAGGGCCATTTCTAAATGTATTAAATAAATATATTTTGAGGTAAAATGCTTCGATTTATTTCAGGGCCTGCTCTCTTTCATGTTGGGGGTATCTTAGTGCTATAAAAAGTGTGTCTTGTCAGTCTTAAGGTCTCTGTGTTAATGTTAATGCTGGTCAACTGTGCCTGAATTCCAAAAGGGAAGAGGGTATGAGGCAAGTTCGACACCCCAGCCTATCCCGTTATGGCCTGAACCAGTGTTTCAGGTTAACTTTCGAATGCCATTGGCCAAGAGGAGTCTGTTCGAATGCCGTTGGCCGAGAGGAGTCTGTTAGTTGAGCCGCTTAGAATTTTATTTTTGGTTTACACGTTGATGATGACAAGCAATCAGCTTTGGTTTTACCTGGAAGATTAACTCACCCCAGTCTTTTTTTTTTTTTTTTTTTTTTGAGACAGAGTCTCATTTTGTCACACAGGCTGGAGTGCAGTGGTGTGATCTTGGCTCACTGCAGCCTCCACCTCCTGGGTTCAAGAGATTCTCCTGTCTCAGCCTCCTGAGAAACTGGGACTATAGGTGCACAACACCACACCCAGCTAAGTTTTGTATTTTTAGTAGAGATAGTATTTCATCATGTTGGCCAGGCTTGTCTTGAAAGCTTGACCTCAAGTGATCCACCTGCCTTGGTCTCCTAAAGTGCTGGGAATATAGATGTGAGCCACCATGCCCAGCCTCACCCCGTCTTCTTGTGATTGGACCGAATCCCTCTGAAGAAAGTCTGCAAGTACCATCATGAAACCTGTGCCCTTTTATACCATCCCCATCCGTGGGCCCTGCAGAAATGGTTCCATCTAAATTCGAGTCCTCCTTGTTACAGAAGGAGCCATCTATTCTAGGCCACGTGTGGAAATGCGCTTTGCAGCTTTGGATCTCAAAGTGGAAGGCACTTGGATGTCCTTCAGGGCAAACTTCTGGCCCTTCCAGAGAAATAAACTCTGTGGACACATTCAAAATATCTGTGATCTCCATCCTATCAGTCCAGCATCTAAAAAGGGACGGAAAGCATGGTATCTGTGCATGTCTCATTGTTTCACTCAGCCAAAGTTTTGTAACTTAGTGCACTGTTAAATCCTGAGCTTTCTCCTGCAACTGGGCGGCAGACAATTGCTCTGCCAGTGACTTGCTAGGAAGCTGCTCTCGGGAAGCCCTGTGGGCAGTAGTATTGAAGTCTATGCCCTCCACTGCCATCAAAGAGACCATCCTTGGGGATCTTGCAGCCATGTAACTGATCTTATCTGGCCATGTTGGCACCAGAAACCACACAGTGACATAAACAAAGCATGGGGACACGGAAAGGCAGACAAGCAACACCCTGCAGCCCCACAAGACCAAAACACGTTTCTGTAAGTGTCAGAAACACCCTAGAATAGTCCCAAGTTTACCAAATCGCCTGTGTGTTATAAAATGTCACAAGTTTGTTATTGTTCAGTGACAAGGTAAAAAACTGCAACATTTTTCATCAAAATAGGAAAGAAAAACAAAGAATAGCTATGAACACGCTGGGATAATTCAACAGATGAGCACAACGCCTCCTTTGTCCCGTTCCGACTTGGCCGGTGTTGTGCCTGGCTGTCATCCACGTCTTTGGCGGTGTATCTGCCTGCAGGCTTTGTCATCCTTTGTGCACATATTTCGGACTCTCCCTTGGCCCCCACCCTCCCCGCTATGAGAAGCAGACTCTCTAGAGCTTTCCATTGGGCTCCTCCCCCAGTCACTTGGGAGGGAATTTGATGCAGTTCAAAATAGACCCACTTCCCTCCTCCATCCCCGACCTCTTCCCCAGCCTGCACAGTTGTACAATCAAGTCTAAAACACTGACCTGGGAGAGTGAAAAAATATATTTATGAGGGTGCAGAAGTGACCTTTTGTTATCTAGTTAGCACTTGAGGTGCAAAGAGGCAGGCCAGTGGCCACCTGGGACATCAGTCTAAAAGATGTGTTAAACCATTGCTGGAGCTGAGTGCAGTGGCTCACACTTGTAATCCCAGCACTGGAAGGTTGAGGCAGGAGGATCACTTGAGCCCAGGAGTTGTAGACCAGCCTGGCCAACATGATGAAACCCTACAAAAAATATAAAAGTTAGCTGGGCGTGGTGGAGCATGTCTGTAGTCCCAGCTACTCAGGAGGCTGAGGTGGGAGACTCTATTGAGCCGAGGAGGTCGGGGCTGTAGTGAGCTGTGATCATGCCACTGCACTCCAGCCTGGGCGACACAGTGAGACCCTGTCTTCAAACAAATGAAACCATCACTGGAATAAAGTCAAACAACCCCAGGGTGTTAATTCAGGTTTCTTACCTAATTTGTGAATCTAAATTGGTCCTGTTATCACTAAAGTAGAGATTACCCTTGAATAAAAACAAAACCCTGTGGGGTGGGGGGTGTGTTCCCTGGCTCCCCCCATCCTCACCCCCCTGCCCTTTAGCATTTTGTGACACATGCATGTAGGATCCAGGTGCAGCTTCATTCAGGTCCTGCCTTGAAGGCAGCTAGCTGACAGTTACCTGAATAATGGATGACACTGTGTTCTTTACTTGAAACAATTTACTTTTATTTACATTTGAAATTACAAAGGAGTCTCTCTAAATTGATTCTGGTTTGGGAGGCTGCCCAATTACAAAAAAAATTTTTTTAATTATGTTTTCTTCTAAGAAGTCTGGTTCAGCAATTCAGAAAAAAATATGTAATAAATTTCTTATTTTGGGCCAGGTGTGGTGGCTCACGCCTGTAATCCCAGCACTTTGGGAGGCCAAGGCAGGTGGATCACTCAAGGTCAAGAGTTTGAGACTAGCCTGGCCAACATGGTTGAAACCCCCACTCTACTTAAAAATACAAAAATTAGCTGGGTATGGTGGCAGGTGCCTGTAATCCCAGCTACTCGGGAGGCTGAGGCACGAGAATTGCTTGAACCTGGAAGGCAGAGTTTGCAGGGAGCTGAGGTGGCACCACTGCACTCCAGCCCGGGCAACAGAGTGAGACTCTGTCTCAAAAAAAATTAAAATATAAATAAAAAAATACATTTTTAATTTTGAACAAAAAGAGGTATATAATATGTATGAATATTTCTTTAAAAAATCAGTTCTTGGGTTGGGAGCGGTGGCTCACCCCTGTAATACCAGCACTTTGGGAGGTAGAGGTGGGCGGATCCCTTGAGCTCAGGAGTTTGAGACTAGCCTGGGCAACGTGGAGCAACCCTGTCTCTACAAAAAATTAAAAAATTAGCCAGGCATGGTGGTGCATGCCTGTAATTCCAGCTACTCAGGAGGCTGAAGCGGGAGGATTGCTTGAGCCTGGGAGGTAGAGGTTGCAGTGAGCCAAGATAGTACCATTGCACTCCAACCTGGGTGGTACAGCGAGACTCTGTCTCAAAAAAATAAATAAATAAAAATTTAAAAAATCAGTTCTCCTGAACTTCTGGTTAAAAAAAAAAATCAGTTTTTCTGTAACCCCGCTAAATACAAGATTAAAAAACTACATTGGTTTAAAGGGTGCGTGATCACTAATCCTCCCGAGGCACCATTTGTTTAAATTAAGCTCTATATACTCACATATCAGCCTAGAAAAACACTCTGATGGCCTGGAGTCTTTTGAAATCAGTCAAAATGACATATATAATCACGTTACTTGCAAAATTGTTAGAAACATCTTGTACAGTGAGGTCTAAGTTTTGTCCTGTTCCAGAATCATCTGGAAAGCTTTTCTTTTTTTCTTTTTTTCCTTAAGTACAAACGTCTAGGCCCTACCCCAGACCTATTGAATTATTCAGGAATGGAGTTCAGGAATCTATCTTTTCTTTTCTATTTTTTTTGAGACAGAGTTTCGCTCTTGTTGCCAGGCTGGAGTACAATGGCACAATCTCGACTCACTGCCACCTCTGCCTCCCGGGTTCAAGCGATTCTCCTGCCTCAGCCTCCTCAGTAGCTGTGATTACAGGAGTGTGCTACCACACCCATCTAATTTTTTGTATTCTTAACAGAGACAGGGTTACACCACGCTGGCCAGGCTGGTCTCAAACTCCTGACCTCAGGTGATCTACCCACACCGCATGAGCCACCGCGCACGGCCTGGAATCTATCTTTTCAAATCTGCCGAATTCTGCTGTGACCCACTGGAGAGCCAGGATTAGAGCACTCAGTCCACTGACCCCAGTGAAACACTCTGACATGGATGAGGAGCTTGAGGCCCTGAAATCCCACAGTGCTCATGCAGCACATGTGCCAGCACCATGCCACATGCACGGACTACACCAGTGAACAGAAGAGGCCAAGGTTGACCTACCCCTTAGGTATTCTGTTAGGCTAAATTCTGGAGATACAAAGATAAAGGAGGCATGTCCCTGCCTCCTAGAAGCATTCTGCTGCAGTTCTGGAGGCCTGAAGTCTGAAATCAAGGTGTTAGCAGGACCATGCTCCCTCAAAAGGGGGTAGGGAAAGTGCTAGACGTGGGGGTGGGGTGGAGGAATGATATTTTAATATTCTGAGAGAAAATGAAGAAAGATATGCATTTTCGAACTATGAAATAAACCATGTTTTGGACAGGATAGACTCTAGTCTTGTAAGAGACAGTGTGGAAACAGATCATTCCAGCCCAATAAGATAAATTTTATGTAGTAGAGATACTAGGCAGGGCAAAAACACTGGGGGCTGTGGCATGCACCTATAGTCCCAGCTATTTGGGAGGCTGAGACAGGAGGATTGTTTGAGATCAGGAGTTAGAGACCAGCCTAGGCAACATAAGAGACCTTGTCTCAAAAAAGCCAAGCAAAACAGTTCAGTACTGGAGAGGACTAGAGGCTCTTGTTGCCCATGATGTTTTTAACTTCAGTCTTCATTTTTAGGTAGTTTTGTTACTCTGTTAGTATCTCATTTAGTTGTTCATTTTGGGAGCTACCAATAAGGTGTTAGACTGGAATGCTGATTTAAGTTTTTGGTGCCACTGAGAGAACTACAATACAGTGGCATAAAATTAAGTGTGAAGATCCTGATAAAAACTGCCATAAAGGGCTGGGCGTGGTGGTTCACACCTGTAATTCCAGTACTTTGGGAGGCTTGGCAGGCAGACCACTTGAGGCCAGGAGTTCGAGACCAACCTGGACAACATGGCAAAACACTGTCTCTACAAAAAACACAAAAATTAGCTGGGTGTGGTGACATGCACCTGTACTCCCAGCTACTCGGGAGACTGACGATTGATTGAGCCTGGGAGTTCAAGGCTGCAGTGAGCCATGATTGTGCCATTGCACTCCAGCCTTGGTGACACAGCAAAACTTCTCCACTACTTCCAATGCTTCTGGCACATCTTATCCACTCCTTTATTAAATCCTCCTTAGAACCTGCAAAGCAGTTGTTATTACCAATCTCTCCTTTCAGATGAAGATACAGGGGTTCAGAGAGGCTGGGTAACTTGTCCAAGGTCACATAGCTAGGAAGTGAGAGATCTGGCATGGAAATTCGGCATCGAGGATTGCCAACTTGGGGATTCTCCTACTTTACCTTCCAAGAATCCAGCACACGCCGAGGGACAGGGGCGGGGCTCTGAGTGGTTCATTGGTCTAACAAAGCTCTGTGCGTTGATATTTGACTGGAAGTTGCATGTGAGAGGAACTGGAGCTCTGTATGGACGCCCCAAACCTCTAGCATGGAGCCTCCCTAGGCGTTCTAGTCATCAGTGGGGTTCAGCCAGAGGAAAGCATTGTATGAGGAACCAGGCGGCTCCGATGGCCAGGGTGAGATAAGACTGCAGAAAGGCTGAGACACTGCTTCAGGGGCCTGCTCCATTCAGGCAGGAAAATGTGTCACTTCCTCCTTGGCTCCTATATAATTTCTCTGTGGGGGAGGTGGGAGGGGGATCGGAGCCTTGAAAGAATTTAGAATGGGTCCGGGTGGGGTGAGGGGAAGGCCAGTTGAATGTAAAAAGCCAGTCAGAGTGGAAGAGTAGGATGGAACCAGCTCTGGCTACACCCTATTTAAAAGCCCTAGCATATTTTTACCTCTTGCCTCATTCTCAGCCTACTCTTCTAACTGCATTCTTATCCTTTTTTGAATTCAGAGCTGGAATCTCAGCTCATGCACTCCTCCCCCACCTCCTTCTCCTGTGCAAAAATCTGAATCCTTTCTCTTGGCTGCGTGCAATTTTCTGCAAAGCCGAAACATTTAGAGCTGACTGAATGCTTCCCCTTCTACACTGCAAAAACCGCTTCCTTGCCCCACCTAATAGAAATGTTTACACACACACACACACACACACACACACACACTCTCTCTCTCTCTCTCTCTCTCTCTCTCTCCAATGCCTGATTCCCACAGACTAGTTATTTTAAAGAGTCCTGCTTGATCTAACAGCCAGCCTCAGCTATTTCTCCCTCATCATCTCATTGGCAAAGTCATGGAAGAAAAGGAAAAAGTGGGGTCATGGTAAACTGATTCGCGTTTGCAGTGCAGCTACGGGATTCAGAAATGGAAGAGCTCATCGTGTTTAATGCTTTCTTTTTGCAGATGAGGAAATGAGGGTCTATGGAAATTAAATGACTTATCCCAAGTTTCACCTCCTTAGGAGTAACACCAGACTAGTCTCTTCAGGAGACTGCAGGGTTGTTAGAGATTGGGCCAGAAGTGGTAGACATCTGTAGACATTTCTAGCCCCCAGAGCTCTCTTCTTTCTGCAATTCGCTGCATGTGCATACTTGTATTACCAGGGCTTTTGTGGCATTTAAAGGCCTTCCTTGAAACCCACCTTAAGTTGCATCTTTCATTAAACATCTGCCAAAACTGGGCTTGCCACTCAAGTGCGTCTTGAGTTTCATGGGCAGTAACTCCTCTAACTTCTTGCATTCTGAAGCCACCTAGACGTTGGCAACAACCAGTTTCCTTATTTGCCCTGTTCCTTATTTGGAAGCAGCTGAGCTTTCCCCAAAACGTGTTGGGACAATTTTAACTGACAAATTGTGTGTCAACAGTTCTGAACTCACCGGCCAACTCGCATTGTTCACCTTTCAGAGTGGTTCCAGGAGAGGAGCCGGCTTCCCATCCAGCCCCTGCTCGATACCACACACACCCAACCCACGGGATCAGAAGGGCTTGTGCAAGGAGAATTTCCTGTTCTGCTGACTCATCTCCTGCCATGAGATGGAAGACAAGTTTATATTTTGTTTTCCAGCTTGTAAAGGGAAATGAGAGTCTTATAAGTTCGAATCTCTCTGAGATGAGATCAAGTCTCGGCAACTCCCTGGCACGCATTGGTACTAAGTAAATGAGAGCTGGATATATTAACAATGGCCCAATCAGCTGACTCAAGAGTAGTGAGCATTCAGGTGGGGGCTACCAGGTCATCTGGGGAGTGGGACATGGCTAAGGGGTTCTGAGCTTCCCTTTTGGAAGGAGGCTCTTGACTGTTGCCCACAGAGATGGTTTAAAGGAGGCATACCTGGATCTGGATCTCACTGTGAGTGCATAACAATGTGGCAGCCAGACTTGACATCCCAAATGCTTTCTGACTGAGAACAAAAGCATTCCTCCTCTCCCAGCTAAACCTAAAGCAGGGGAAGGATGATTCAACTCAGGGTAGCAAACAGCAGGAAATCCGACAATAGCATTTATACTTGGGAGGCAATAGATCCAGATTTTTCCTAAACAAGATGGGAATTTTTTAAAAAAAGGATCCTGATAAGATTTGTGCATGTTATTGTATATAACTTTTTTTTAAAAATAGAGATGGGGTCTTGGCATGTTGCCTAGGCTAGCCTTGAACTCCTGGGCTCAAGCAATCTGCCCACTTCAGCTTCCCAAAGTGTTGGGATTACAGGCGTGAGCCACCACATCAGGCTAACGTATATAAATTTTTACCTTGAAAAATATATATGTAAAATAATCAAGTGAGGTGTAGGGAGTGATAGGTAGGTACATGAGTCTCCATTGTAATACTGTATTTACTTTATAAATATTTAGAATTTGTCATAATAAAAATATTTTTATAACTTGGATCCTGGCCAGGTTTGGTGGCTCACGCCTATAATCCCAGCACTTTGGGAGGTGGAGGCAGGTGGATCCCTTGAGGTCAGAAGTTCTAGACAAGCCTGGTCAACATGGTGAAACTCCGTTTCTACTAAAAATACAAAAATTAGCTGAGCATGGTGGTGCACGCTTGTAATCCCAGCTACTCAGGAAGCTGAGATAGGAGAATCGCTTGAACGCTGGAGGTGAAGTTTGCAGTGAGCCGAGATTGTGCCATTGCACTCCAGCCTGGCTGACAGAGCGAGACTCTGTCTCCAAAACAAACAAACAAACAAAACAAAAACAATGACAACAAAAAAATCTTGGATCCCATTTTTGGCTCTAATTTCATTGCCTCCCTCCCTCCCTCCCTTTATTCCTTTCTTCCTCTTCTTTTTTTTTTTTTTTTGCACAGTCTTGTCTGTTACCCAGGCTGGAGTGCAGTAGGGTGATCACGGCTCACTGTGGCCTTAACCTCCCAGGCTCAAGAGATCCTCCTACCT
>NW_012119598.1:758582-761052 GCF_000951035.1 Colobus angolensis palliatus
ATGAATATTTCCCTCCCTCAGTACTCTCCTCCAGATACAATCACTGTTATCATAGAAATTCCATGGATATGAAATATCATATATATATATATATATATTTAACCTATTGAATTAGAAAAACCCTGAAATGGCCTGGCACGGTGGCTCACTCCTGTAATCCCAGCACTTTGAGAGGCTGGGGTGGGTGGATTGCTTTAACTCAGGAGGTCAAGACCTATCTGGGCAACATGGCAAAAACGCTTCTCTGCCAAAAAATACAAAAATTAGCTGGGCGTGGTGGCGCATGCCTGTAGTCCCAGCTACTCGGGAGGCTGAGGCACGACAATGGCTTGAACCCGGGAGGTGGAGGTTTCAGTGAGCCGAGATTGCGCCACTGAGCTCCAGCCTGGGCGAGAGTGAGGCTCCATCTCAAAAAAAAAAAAAAAAAGAGGAAAGAAAAGCCAAGAAGTATCATATTTTCATATGAAATGTTTAAAGTAACTTAAAACTTTTAGGTCCAGGGGTCTCAAACTGTAGGAAAGATTCACTGAGGTGGAACTTAGAAGTGCACATTCCTAACCAGCCCTCCAGGGGCAGAGGAGCCTCCTAGGGATCCCATTGAGATGTGGATTCTGACTCGGCAGGTCTGGGGAGTGGCCTGAGAGTCTGCATTTGTAACCAGCTCCTACGTGATGTGGATGCTCCTGATCCAGGACCACACTGTGAGGATTTTTAAGTGCCCCAAAAACTCCTTGTAAAAACGAGGCTGGCCAGGCGAAGTGGTTCACACCTGTAATCCTAGCACTTTGGGAGGCTAAGGTGGGAGGATTGCTTGGTCCCAGGGCTTTGAGACTAGCCCTGGCAACATAGGAGGAACTCGTCTCTACCAAATGTTTGAAAATTAGCCAGACATGGTGGCACACATCTGTAGTCCCAGCTACTCAAGAAGTTGAAGTGGGAGGACTGCTTGAGCCTAGGAGGTTAAGGCTGCAGTGAACTGTGATCACACCACTGCACTCCCGGCTAGGTGACAGAGTGAGACCCCATCTCAGAAAGAAAATAAATAAATAAATAAAATTAAAAGAAGGTTAAGTGGGGCCAGCTACTTGAGAAGCTGAGATAGGAGAATCCTTTGAGCCCAGGAGTTTGAGGCTGTAGTGAGCTATGGTTGCACCACTGCACTCCAGCCTGGGCGACAGAGTGAGAACCATCTGTAAAAAAATAAAACAGACAAATCCCCTCCCCGCCAAAACAGAAAAAAGAGCCTTATTCTAAATACTTTTAGTAAGATAGTAAAGCACATAGAATTCTAAGAAAGCAGTATTTTTATATGCTTTTAAGTAGACAGACAACCTCCCTGAAAGCAATTCAGGCCTGCATCCCTCTGGCCCTGAGAACTTAGGAGCATCTCCTCCAGGGAGAATATGTCTTTGTCATTTTATTTCTTCTGGTCTCTAGAATCCAGAGCCCAAATAAAATCCTCTCTGCCACCCAGCTGGTACCTCTCAGGTGTAAAAATCACATTTTCATACCCACATACAGCCCCCAAGTTTTTCATTTTATTGCCGTTTTTCTGTAACAATTGATCTCAAAAGATCTTTGGAGCTTTTCGCTTCAGTCTTTTGTGGGCCAACAGTGAACTCACAGGCCGGGTTCTCACAAATTTATATTTCTGTATAGAATTTTGAGCTCCTTTTAGGGAAGGAAGAGGCTCATTTGGCATACATATTAATTAAAGTTTTGGGAAATAGAAAAAGCACCTTCATCAATATTTGGAAGAGTGCCTATTGTAATAGCTCACATTTAATAGAAAACAGCTCTTGATGGAGAGCACTCATTAGTTCTTTACTGTCTGATTTTTTTTCTTTTTTTGAGATAGAGTCTTGCTCTGTCACCCAGGCTGGAGTCCAGTGGTGCAATCTTGGCTCTCTGCAACCTCTGCCTCCTGGGTTCCAGCGATTCTCCTGCCTCAGCCTCCTGAGTAGCAGGGATTACGGACACCCACCCCATCTGGCTAATTTTTGTATTTTTAGTAGAGACAGGGTTTCATTATGTTGACCAGGCTGGTCACGAACTTCTGATCTCAAGTGATCTGCTCACCTTCGCCTCCGAAAGTGCTGGGATTACAGAAACGAGCCACCACGCCTGGCCAGTCTGAATTTTTTAACAAAATGAATACTCATTCACTGAAATATTCTGAGTCAGTGTTCCATGGAGGTTCCTATTGTCAGATTTTATTTTAGTTGAGAAGATTTTAGTAAGAGTAATTTTTATTGTGTGTGTGTGTGTGTGTGTGTGTGCGTGTCTTGTGCCTGTTTATATATTTGTTTGTTTGTTTTTGAGACAGAGTCTCACTCTGTCACCCAGGCTGGAGTGCAGTGCCTCGATCTTGGCTCATTGCAACTTCCACCTCCCAGGTTCAAGCGATTCTCCTGCCTCAGCCTCCTGAGTAGCTGGGATTACAGGTGCCCACCACCACGCCCAGCTAATT
>NW_012119598.1:762312-763526 GCF_000951035.1 Colobus angolensis palliatus
GAGCCGATATCGTGCCATTGCACTTCAGCCTGGGCAACAAGAGCGAAACTCTGTCTCAGAAAAAAAAAAAAAAAAAACTCTACATGCTTTACTACTTCACTGCAAGTATTTGGAACAAGGCTCACTTTTATTATATAAGGAATTTTCCAAGTAGATTTAGGAATCCTTCAAGTGTGGTCACCTCTCTTGTGTGTATGACCTGTGGCTCCTGTGTTTATATCTACCTCCATCACCCTCTTGATCACGGGAGAGGGCTCCATAAAATTACTCAAGGCCCACGTTCTGTGAGCTCTGAGGCAGTGGCATCATCTCTATGAATAAGAACACATTCACGTCCCTGGCTTCCTCCCAAATGCCCCTCGATTCTTGCCAGAAGGAACTGGAAATAAATGAGGCTCCATTTTCCAGAAAATTGTCTTATTTTTATCACTCAGAATGCTAATCCCTTGAGGGGGTAAGGCCAGAGGTCCTGCAGTGGGAGAGGCCTGGGACAGGGACAGTGGGAGAGGGTGGAGCTTGATTTCTAGCCTTGGCTCTGCCACCCACATCCCTGCCAGGAACCCACTTGCAGCTGAACCCCAGTGCTGGACTCATGGAAGATGCTCAATAACTATTTGTTAAGAAAAACAAATGTATTTTCCATGTGACTTCAGCCAAACACTCGACCTCCCTAGACTTCTGTTTCCTTCTCTGCAAAATGAAGTCACAAGCTAGAATGAGCTTTGTTTTTCCTCTCTGCTGAGTATTCTTTGATTTGAGAAAGAACTTTCTAAATTTAACTATTATCACTTCTATGTCAGCATGTTCTGGATAGGGATAAATTCCAAGGGAACAGTTTTAAAAATTTATCTTCCTAGAGAAATAAAATTTTGTTTTTCTTCTTAGGGTAACACTTAGGAGCTAGAGGTTGGGTAGGGAAGAGCAGCAGAATCTGAGAGATTAGTCATCGACCCAGAATTAGTGTCTATAGATGACTGCTTGTCACAGCCTCAGGTAACTTTTGTGACATCAGGAATATTTTGGTAAGGAGGACAGGAAAATGCTCTATTAAAAAAAATCTCGGCTGGAGGGGCAGTGGCTCACACCTGTAATCCCAGCATTTTGGGAGGCCGAGGCCAGTGGATCATCTGAGGTCAGGAGTTCAAGACCAGCCTGGTCAACATGGTGAAACCCCATCTCTACTAAAAATACAAAATTAGCTGGGTGTGGTGGCA
>NW_012119598.1:764681-769896 GCF_000951035.1 Colobus angolensis palliatus
CAGACACCTGTAATCCCAGCTACTTGGGAGGCTGAGGCAGGAGAATCGCTTGAACCTGGGAGGCAGAGGTTGCACTGAGCCGAGATCGCGCCATTGCGCTTGAGTCTGGGTAACAAGAGTGAAACTCCATCTCAAAAATAAATAAATAAATAAATAAAGCAAGCTTTTTTTTTTGGTTTAAAGTTGATGTTTCAGGGCAAAAGAGAGTGGGAGGTAGAAGGGAGATGTCAGTCTATTAAATAAAAAAAAGTAACAAACAACAACAATAATGAATCTGAAAACTCAGGTGGGCCTGTACAGCCTCAAGGGTCTTACTTATAGCTGATAAATCCCATCATTTTCTGAAAAGTTAAGTAATTATATAAGGTATCATTAAAATGGGAGGTACAAATAATAAAGAATTTAGAGGTAGGAGTGCATTCTGAGAGCTGTTGTCAGAGAAATTCAGTTAGGCTGGGGGTGGGAATACCTGCATACGTATAAGGCAGGAATAAAAGCCAGCTGGAGACTGCAAAGGAACAGAGCAAATTGGGTTAAACTATTCAAGAGAATTTGAGGATGAAGTTTCTTCTATTAATTCTGGTCCTTCAAGCCGCTGCCTTCTGAGCTATTCCTGTGGCTAACAGTACAAGTCCAGAAGACAGTGATGTGTTTGCACAAAAGTACACGGGCATCTTTTACGGTCTTCTGAAGGAAAGAATTCCAGTGATCACAATGAGTGCCAACGGAGACTTCAAGGCACACAAAATCCAGGAAATATAGCAGTTCTTGGGGTCAAATGTGACTGGGCAATTGGATGCATCTCCTCTGGCAATAATGCATGCACCTTGATGAGCAGTACCTTATGTTCATCAGGTTCACCCAGTGATGGGGAAACCAGTATGGATGAAATGTCATATCGCCCACACAATCAAGAATTACACTACCGACATGGTGTAGAAAGATTTTGACTATGCCATCCAGAAGACTTACAAGTATGGAGTAATATGACACCTGCCACCCCCGAAATTCAAACAGATTGACCCAGGTGAAGCTGACATTAAGGCATATATAGACATATATAGGATGGAGTCTCACTCCATTGCCCAGGCTGGAGTGCAGTGGCATGATCTTGGCTCACTACGATCTCCACCTCCTGGGTTCAAGTGATTCTCCTGTCTCAGCCTCCCGAGTAGCTGGGATCACAGGCACCCACCACCACGCCCGCCTAATTTTTTGTATTTTTAGTAGAGACAGAATTTCACCATGTTGGCCAGCCTGGTCTTGAACTCCTGACCTCAGGCGATCTGCCCACCTTGGCCTTCCAAAGTTCTGGGACTACAGGTGTGAGCCACTGCACCCGGCCACATTAAGATATATTTTGCACAAGGAGCTCATGAAGACAGGAATCCTTTTGATGGCAGAGGTAGAACCTATGGCCTATGTTTAGAGTCTGGGAGCTGGTGTTGGTGGATACTTACATTTTAAGGAGGCTAAAATCTGAATTCAACACTTCGAAGGCATAAACTTGCTTCTTGATGCTGTTCAGAGGGCCTTTCCTTGGGTCTTGGCCACTCCAAAGATCCAAAAGCTATTTTTCTCTCTCTACAGTTATGTTGATCCAACCAGATTTTGCCTCTCTACTGATGACATCTATGACATTCAGTTTCTCTGTGGAAGCCCATAAAAGCATCAACCCCGTCACACCCTTGCACTCTCAAACCTGCTACCTGTGACTCCAAGTTAAGCTTTGATGCTGTCACTACAATTGAAGGAAAAATCTTTTTCTTTAAAGACAGGTTTTTTTGGTGGCAGCTTCCTGAACTATCAAAGAGCAGTGTTAGTTTAATTTCTTCCTTACGGCTGATCTTGTCATCTGGCATTCAAGCTGCTTATAAAATTGGATCCAGGAGTCAAATTCTTCTTTTTAAAGATGAAAGTACTCGTTAATCAGTTGTTTAAAACCAGACTATCACAAGAGGATACATTCTCTGAGCTTCCCTGTCTCTGTGAAAAGACGTGATGGTGCCGTTTTTAATTCACTTAACTACAAGACCTACTTCTTTGTGCATAAACAATATTGGACGTGAGATGAGAAAAGGCCATTCATGAACCCTGATTATCCTGTACTAGTTACCAAGAAATTTCCAGGAATTAGACCCCAAATTGATGCAGTCTTCTACTCTAAAGAATACTACTGTGTCTTCTAAGGTTGTAATCAAGTTGAATATGACATACTAACCAATTGTGTCACCAAAGGCTGGAAAGAGTTAACAAGTTCCGATGGTGTACATGGATTCACTTCAGTTTGTCAAGTATTTATGGCATATATTCTTTGCACCCAGCAGCCATTGTATAGTGATAAGTGTCCTTAAATAAAGAAGTAAAATTTATATGGAGACCATAGATTAATGATTAAGAAAGATGTAAACTAAATTTTTCACAAACCTTTTCGATTTTGAAAACCCCCAGGGTAGAGTCTTTTCATTTTCAACTTTTACTTGGCTCTTGTGTTAAGTTTAAAACTAAAAACTCTCAAACACCAAGAGAATCTCTTTTGGAGAATACTTAATAATTGATTTCTAAAATCCTTGGGCTGAGAAATTATAATTACCTGCTCTGGGCCTGCCTAAAACTAAGAAACGAATAGTTTTGATGACCGTTAAATTTTTCAGCAAAATGTACTGTAACTTTACTCTCTTTTTTTCTTTTTTAGACGGAGTTTTGCTCTTGTTACCCAGGCTAAAGTGCAATGGTGCAGTCTCCGCTCACTGCAACCTCAGCCTCCTGGGTTCAGATGATTCTCCTGCCTCAGCTTCCCAAGTAGCTGAGATTACAGGCGTGCACCACCATGCCCGGTTAATTTTTGTATTTTTAGTGGAGACGAGATTTCACCATGTTGTCCAGGCTGCTCTCAAACTCCTGACCTCAGGTGATCCGCCTGCCTCAGCCTCCCAAAGTGCTGGGATTACAGGCATGAGCCACCATTCCTGGCCTAATTTTACTCTTAATTAAAATAGAATATACTCTAGAACTTAAAGAAAAATGATGATTATGTAAGTAAACTATTTAAATAGTGATAATATCATTTAATTGTCTCAGGGTTCATTTAATTGTTTCAGGGTTAACTTTCTTAATATTACATATATATGTAATATTTATATGTACATATATATTAAAACTTCAAAAGAAAAAAGACCAACTTGAGTAGCAAACATCCCCTTCTTGACTTTGACCTTTTTTTTTTTTTTTTTGAGACTGAATTTCGCTCTTGCTGTGCAGCTGGAGTGCAATGACGCGATCATGGCTCACCACAACCTCCGCCCCCACCCCAGGTTCAAGTGATTCTCCTGCCTCAGCCTCCCAAGTAGCTGGGACTACAGGCATGTGCCACCATGCCTGGCTACTTTTGTATTTTTAGTAGAGATGGAGTTTCTCCATGTTGGTCAGGCTGGTCTCGAACTTCCGACCTCAGGTGATCCACCCACCTTGGCCTCCCAAAGTGCTGGGATTACAGGTGTGAGCCACCGTGCCCAGCCCAACTTTTACCTATTTGAATTCCTGGTCTTCATTTCTTTTTTCTTTTTTCTTTTTTTTTTTTTTTGAGACAGAGTCTCACTTTGTCATCTAGATTGGATGCAGTGGTGGAATCATAGCTCATTGTAGCCTCAAACCCCTGGGCTCATGCAATCCTTTTGCCTCAGCTTCCTGAGTAGCTGATACTACAGGCATAAACCTCCATACTTGGCTAATTTCTAAATTTTTTGTGGAGACAGGGTCTTGCTCTGTCACTCAGGCTGGAGTACTGTGGTGTGATCATAGTTCATTGCAGCCTTGAACACCTGGGCTGAAGCAAGCCTCCCGCCTCAGCTTCTCAGAATGCTGAGATTACAGGCATGAGCCCCTACACCTGGCCCCTGGTCTCCATTTCTGTGTTTACCTCTGGGCCTGTTGTAGCCTCAGCCTCCCACTGACCAGATTTGGCCTTTGCTGGTGAACAAGTCCCAGTGGTCCTCCAGGACCAGTCTCACCTGTGACACAGTGGCAGGAAGTACTTGTGGGTGGGATAGGACTTAGACAATTGTGGGGGTTAGAGGAGGGTCTTTCCTGCAGAAGGTATGATCTGAGGAAGGATGCAGAATGGAAAATGTGGAGGGGCCCTGTGTTACCACTTTGCCTGGAACAGATGGTTTGCGTTGGGCAGTAGTTTTTGTTGTTGTTGTTGTTTAGTTTTGTTTTGAGATAGAATCTTACTCTGTCTTCCAGGCTAGAGTACAGTGGCTAGGTCCTTGTCCTCCTGGGCTCAAGTGATCCCCCCACCTCAGCCATCCCAAGTACCTGGGACTACAGGTGCATGCCAACATGCCTGGCTAATTTTTAAATTTTTTTGTAGTAAAGGCACTTCACTATGTTGCCTAGGCTGGTCTTGAACTCCTGAACTCAAGTGATTCTTCTGGCTTGGTCTCCCAAAGTACCGGGATTACAGGTATGAGCTGCTGTGCCTGGCCTGTAGTGGGGAGCATTGAAGTAAGGCTGGAAAGAGAGCTCAGGCTCCTACAGAATGGAGAGCTTCTAATGTCGGGCCAAGGGACTGTACACAAAGCCTTGAAGACCCAAAGATACTAAAGAACTGAGCCTTAACCTCTAGGGGAAGGAAGAAAGCATCAACCAGGGACATCAATGTCCCCTTCCTAGCTCCTTGATCTTTCTATACAATTTTAAAGTCTGGCTCTCCTATAGATTGAAGGTTGTGTGAACCTCCCAAATTTACATGTGAAACTCTAACTGTAAGGTGAGGATATCAGGAGGTGACGCCTTTGTGGGTGATGAGGTCATGAGGGCGAAGCCCTTGTGAATGGGATTAGTACCCTCATAAAAGAGACCGAAGGGAGCTCATTGACTCCTTCTGCCATGTGAGCACACAGCAAGAAGGCCATCTACGAACTGGGAAATGCACCCTCACCAGACACTGAGTCTGCCAACACTTTGATCTCAAACTTCCCAGCCCAGGACGATGAAGAACATATTTCTGTTGTTTATAAACCACCCTGTTTATGGTAGTTTGTCATAGGAGGCTGAGCAGACTAAGACAGGTTATTTAGGAAGGAAAGGAGCAACACTCTGGTGCTTTAACTCAGTATTTCTTTTTTTTTTAGATGGAGTTTTGCTCTTGTTGCCCAGGCTGGAGTACAGTGGTGTGATCTCAGCTCACTGCAACCTCTGCCTCCCAGGTTCA
>NW_012119598.1:770256-772437 GCF_000951035.1 Colobus angolensis palliatus
TGACCAGTCCACCTCAGCTTCCCAAAGTACTGGGATTATAGGCGTGAACCACCGCACCTGGCCTAACTCAGTTTTTTTGATGCAAAGAGCAAACCTACATAAAACTTATTATAGAAGTGTATATAATCAAAGACTCTTAGGGTGGAAAAGAACCTTGAAGTCCTTCATACTCCGTGCCCTCATCCATGACTTAAGAACCTTCTGCAGCACTCCGTACTGGGGCATTGAGCCACTGCTTGAATACTTCCAGTGTGGGGCAGCTCTCTACCTCAAGGAGCAAGCTGACCTTCATCCATTTTGTGTAGTTCAGCGTTCTTGGCATTACACAGAGTGCCTGTTATCCCTTTCCCACGAACTGCCAGCTCCCTCTGGTTTTCTTTTTTTTTGAGACGGAGTCTTGCTCTGTTGCCCAGGCTGGAGTGCAGTGGCCACATCTCAGCTCACTGCAAGCTCCGCCTCCTGGGTTTACGCCATTCTCCTGCCTCAGCCTCCCGAGTAGCTGGGACTACAGGCGCCCGCCATCTCGCCCGGCTAGTTTTTTTTTTTTTTTAGTAGAGGGGGGGTTTCACCATGTTAGCCAGGATGGTCTCGCTCTCCTGACCTCGTGATCCACCCCTCTCGGCCTCCCAAAGTGCTGGGATTACAGGCTTGAGCCACTGCGCCCGGCCATTCTTTTTTTCTTTTTTAATTGTTTTTAGAGACAGGGTCTCCCTATGTTGCCCAGGCTGGTCTCAAACTCCTGGACTCAAGGGATCCTCCTGTCTCAGCCTCCCAAAGTGCTGGGATTACAGACGTGAGCCATTGTGCCTGGTCTCCACCTTCGACCCCCCTTGCCCCCGCCCCCGTTTTCTCTCCTCTTTTATTGGCTCTATTTTCCAGGGTCCTTGCAACATTTCTCACGTGACATGATTTTGAGTCTCCTTCCATTCCCACCTCTGACCTTGTACTGGCTTTCTTTATAAAGAATAATGTTTTCTGGGTAAGGACTGGAAAAAGCAGTTATGTAGGGTTTTAAGAAATAACAGCTTTATGAGACATACTATGCATATCATAAAATTCAGCCATTGGAAGGTGAGTTTCAAACACTTCTATCCCCCTCAATGCTCCTTTGTGCCTCTGTGCAGTCAGTTCCCATTCCCCACCCTTCCCCCAAGCTCTAGACAACTGCTGGTCTGCTTTTTGTTTCTATAGTTTTTTTTTTCTTTAGGTTTGCTTTTTATATAATTGTTTTTTCCTATCAGCTTTCTGAGAGCCCACAGAAGCAGCTTTGTGTTGTAGAATATTCCTTTAAGGGGTCTTTTTTGAGATTTTTGCCTACAGATGCAGACAGGGTTAATAAAAATTTATGAATGATGGCTCCATAATGGGTTATTATATAATTTACCTTCCTAATAGCTAAAGAATCATCCAAATGGCACAACCAGAGGCTCTCCTAAAGTATCCCCCAGGGCAACTGTCCAAATATAGAGTACTGAATGGACTATTGATCCAACCTAGCATGGCACTTGCTTGGATTTTGATGGCTTGCCCTGGGTCATGAGCAGCCCAGCCACAGGAACCCTCTGCTCTGCTCCCCTAGGAGGAGTCTCCCAGTCTCTCCAAGCTCAATCCTGCCTTTGTCTGCATCCTCCTCCCTTTAGAGACCATCTTTTCCTCCTCCCCTAAACTGAGTCCCACCCACTCTTTTAGATCTAGACTAGATCTTTCAGATGCCTTCACTGGAAAAACTCTCTATGCTCAAATACCACATATTTCAGTCTCATGCAGCACCATATATGACCATCAAGGGCTTGAGAGTAGGGACCTTGCCATTAAACCCCCACAACACCCCCACAAGGCCTTGGATGAATGGGCTGTCCTGACTCCTCACCCATGATTTTTCTCTCCTTTGAGCCCCTATAGGTCTTTGACCATCTCATATTTCTCTTATTTTCTGCCTTATTTCATAGTCCTTTGAATACCTCATCATGTTGTGGTATCTTGTGGGCAGTGGATTACTCATCAAGTCCTCCTTTGGGGCCTGACATGGTGCCTTGCACATAATAATAGCAATAAAAAAACAGCTACTAACATTTGCATATCACTTTGTAGTTTCTAAAGTGCTTTCACATGCATTTGCCATTTGACTTCACAGCAATCCTGTGATAAAAGGATGATTATAAAACTTTTTTTTTTTTTTTT
>NW_012119598.1:776747-777325 GCF_000951035.1 Colobus angolensis palliatus
GATCCCTTGAGCCTGGGGGGCCAAAGCCACAGTGAGCTGTGATTGTGCCAATGCACTCCAGCCTAAGAAACGGAGTGAGACCCTGTTTCAAAAAAAATAAAGATAGCCCTATACATTTCAGGAAGGAGGAGGGGTGGACAGTAAGGGTCAGATTGCACCAGGTCAAATAAAAGTTCTCCTAGAAAAGCAGGTGGTGTAGCCAGTGGCTAAAGGTATATCTGAATTTGTTTTTCACACACAAATTTATTTTCTTTAAATCATTTTAACTTCAACACTGAGCATCTATCCAGCTCTACAGACAAGAAATTAGCCTCAATTGTCCTTGGTATGACCCCTTGCCCAGTTACTACAAGGTTCTGGGATGCTCCACAGCCTCAACACGTTGGGGCATGCCCTCACAGATCGTTTTTGCTAACGCACAGAATCATGTATCTATAGGCTCCTTCAGGCCCAGAAGTACAGAATTATCAGAAAAATGGTTAGAAAAATGAGCATGGGAGGCTGGGCGCAGTGGCTCACGCCTGTAATCCCAGCACTTTGGGAGGCCAAGGCGGGTGGATCATGAGGTCAGGAGTTCG
>NW_012119598.1:777375-779635 GCF_000951035.1 Colobus angolensis palliatus
CAGCAATGAATCAACATCAAAGCATACGAGTGAAGCTGGTTGCTGTGGTATGGGCCTATAACCTCAGCTACTCAGGAGGCTGAGGCTGGAGGTATTCCTTGAGCCCAGGAGTTCAAGGCCAGCCTGCGCAACATAGTGAGATCATGTTTCTTTAAAAAAAAAAAAAAATAGCAAGCAGGCAAGAAAATGTAAAATTGAGATTTAGGACAAAAGAAGTAAGAGACTTTTTTTGAAAAGAAACCATCTATAAAGTTTGAAAGCAAAATACTTCTTTTTCTTTGAGTTTTAGAAACATTTTCATGAAGGTTCTCTTTAGGCAAAGAAATTTATCCTGTAGTTGCAGTTAGTTCTATTGTTTAGGATCTCAGCTTCGTGTGTGTGCGTGTGTGTGTGTGTGTAATTCGTTTTTTTTTGAGAGACAGAGTCTTGCTCTGTTGCCCAGGCTGCAGTGGTGCAATTATACATCACTGCAGCCTCGAACTTCTGGGCTCAAGCAATCTTTCTGCTTCAACGTCTCACGTAGCTGTGACTACAGGCAGCGCGCAGTTAATTTTTTTTTTTTTTGTAGAGACAGGGTCTTGCTATGTTTCCCAGATTGGTCTCACATTGCTGGCCTCAAGCCATCTTCCCACCTCAGCCTCACAACTTGTGCATGTTCTTCTAGATGGTTTACTGTCTCCAGTTTGCAAAATCTTGGCTATAGACACTGTCTGGTTTAAATCTCTCAACAAACCATGATGTTATGCCCTCATGATGATGAGCCTGCTTCATCTCAGAGGGGAGGAAACAGACTCAGAAAGGCCCTAGCAACTGGGGAGTAAGGTGTTGCCACCTGCTCTGATTTGGAGGAAGGGTCATCTCAGTGTATAGAACTTCCTATAGAAATAGGTGTCTGCTTGGTACACTAAACACAGCACGCTTGCCAGATCCTATAAAGGACCCTTTAATCAGAACAAGGAAGGCCAGAGGAAAACAAGTATGTTCCCACCTATTGTTGCTGAGTTTATGGCTCTTTACACACATCTGCTACCGAGAGATGCAGTGGAGAAACACGTATCCGGGAAGTACCAGGAAAGCACAGGCCAGCACTTAACCACAAGTATGTGGGCTTGAAAACCCTATCTTGCTCAGAAGGATCTAAAGGTGGATCCACTTTGGCTGGTTTTCAATTTGCTTTTTTGGCTTTCATTGATTGCTGTTAATTTTTTCTTTTTTTTTTTTTTTTATTTTTTTTTTTTTTTTTTTTTTTGAGACAGTGTCTTGCTCTGTTACCCAGGCTGGAGTGCAGTGTTGAGATCACAGCTCACTGCAGCCTCAACCTCCTGGGTTCAGGTGAGCCTCCCACTTCAGCCTCCTGAGTAGCTGGGACTACAGGTGCGTGCCACCACACCCAGCTAATTTTCGTTTTTTCTTTTTGTACATATGGGGTTTTACCATGTTGCCCAGACTGGTCTCAAGCTCCTGAGCTCAAGCAGTCCTCATACCTTGGCCTCCCAAAGTGCTAGGATTACAGATGTGAGCCACCACACCTAGCCAGCTATTTCTTAAAAATTAATTATAGCATGGGAACCTTGGACATGGCTAGGAACACCACTCAAATTTTGTATTGCCCAAGAGCAGAGAAAGGATCCCCATGGCTCAAGGGACCCTCATGTATTTATCTTCTAGCAAGTCTCCTGGAGCCTCTCTTCTCGACTTGACACTGCTCCCTCACTTCTACCTCTCAAGACACCTGGCAGATGAAGGCACCTGAATTTCAATTCCAACTCTGTCATTGATGAGCTGCCTGGCCTTGAACAATTCACGTAAGCTCTTAGACTCTTTTTCCTTATCAGTTAGAAAGATAAAAGTCCTGTCTCACAGGTGCTGTGAGGATTGTAAGCAACACGAAATGAAAGATGCTTCGCATAGTATCTGACAAAACCGGACGCACTCAATAAATGAAAGAAGAGAAGACTTATTAGAAAGCTGTTGTTGGCCGGGCATGGTGGCTCACATCTATAACCCCAGAACTTTGGGATGCTGAGGCAGGTGGATCACGAGGTCAGGAGATGGAGGCCATCCTGGCTAACATGGTGAAACCCCATCTCTACTAAAACTACAAAAAATTAGCTGGGCGTGGTGGCATGTGCCTATAGTCCCAGCTACTCGGGAGGCTGAGGCAGTAGAATTGCTTGGATCCGGGAGGCGGGGGTTGCAGTGAGCCAAGATCACGCCACTGCATTCCAGCCTGGTAACAGAGCAAGACTCCATCTCAAAA
>NW_012119598.1:786725-788990 GCF_000951035.1 Colobus angolensis palliatus
GGCCTCCCAAAGTGCTGGGATTACAGGTGTGAGCCACCGCACCCAGCCAAGGTAAATTTTTAAAATCTCCGTTTAGAGATAAAGAAACTGAATCCCACAGAGGCTCAGTGACTTCTCCAATGTCACAGAGCAAGGATGTGGCAGTGATGGGATTTAAAGCTAGGTGCCTGGGTGTTCTTTCTACACCATCAATTACCTCCCAAAGAATTTGAATCTCGATTAGAAACTGTTATGCTCTTATAGTTCCTTGATGTCCTGTCTTGTATTCCACCTCCTTTTGCCACAGGACATGATGATTAATTTTTACATATAAAATAACCTTTTTTTTTTTTTGAGATGTAGTCTCACTCTGTTGCACAGGCTGGAGTGCAGTGACCCAATCTTGGCTCACTACAGCCTCTGCCTCCCGGGTTCAAGCGATTCTCCTGCCTCAGCCTTCCAAGTAGCTGGGATTACACGCGTGCACCACTATGCCTGGCTAATTTTTGTATTTTTAGTAGAGATGGGGTTTCACCATAATGGCCAGGCTGGTCTTGAACTCCTGCCCTTGTGATCCACCCACCTCGGCCTCCCAAAGTGCTGGGATTACAGATGTGAGCCACTGTGCCTGGCCTAAAATTAACTTTTATTGGGAAGGTAGTATTTGGCAATTACTGTGTAGATACTTTTTATATGATAATTTTAAAAATTATTTTTATTATTACTATTTTTTGAGACAGGGTCTTGGTCTGTTTGCCCAGGCTATAGTGCAGTGGTGAGATCTTGGCTCACTGCAGCCTTGAACTCCTGGGCTCAGGTGATCCTCCCACCTCAGCCTCCCTCCCAGGTACCTGGGACTACAGGTGTGTGCCACCACGCCCGGCTAATTTTTGTGATTTTTGTAGAGTCAGGGATTTCATCATGTTGCCCAGGCTGGTCTCTAACTCCTAGGCTCAAGCAATCCTTCCATTTCAGCCCCCAAAGTGCTGGAATTAACAAGTGTGTGCCACCATGCCCGGCCTATATGGTAATTTATAACATTGTTATTATTCTTATCTTTTATTTGCTGTCCAGGTTCTTGTAAGCAATTCCAAATGAAAAAGAAGTACATCAAGCCAAATAGAAGCCTACCAGTTCTACTCTTTCCCCTAAAGTAAACATTTTTCATGGTTTTGAGGGGACACTCTTGTATCTTTTTCTTACCACTCAAAATATGTATGTCACAGCTACAGATGTGTATCCATTTTACAGATGCAGAAACCGATGCTTAGAGAGGTTGAGCCAGTGACCATGCTCAAACAGTAGGCACATAGTGGAGCTGGGATCAGAATTTGGGTCTAAAAATGCCTGGCCCACGTTCCAACCTCTCTAGCCAACTTTCAGTCCTAACACAAGAGCCAAACATAACATTGCTCATGGGTCAATTGCTGGCTTAACTCTCACACAGATTCCTTGCTCTCAGATGAACTGCTAGGATACCCTGTGGATTTTAGTTTGTTAATTTGGGAAAAGAATACAAACATGCCTTCACCCGACTTCAACCACAGTGGGGCTGAGAGAACTCATTAAATAATGTCTGCATAGCATGCCGAGCTCCCTGGCAAAAGGGTGCAGAGGGTATTGGGTGGGAACACACTGTCCCCTCACAAAGATGTGCCACACAGCCTCCTCTGGAGAGGTGCAGCTGTGGTTCTAGGGTTTCCTTCCAGCTGGCTCCTTCTGTGACCTTGAAAAGTTCCCAGTCTCTCTGTACCTTCGTTTCACATGCTGCTGCAAAACAGGGCTAATAATATAATACTTTCTACTGTGTTCCTCAAAGGGAGCAAATTAACAGACACAGCCTTCCAGTATATTCCTGTGTATCTGTGACTCTATCTCTTAGCACCTGCGCGAGTCAGATGAGATGACTAAGGAACTGTCTGTCCTATGTTAGACAAAGAGACTAGAAAAAGCGATGGTGGAAAAAAGAGAATATGTTTTAGCTGAAATGTGTTTCTCTAAGGACATGGAGAGTCCCTAAGATCCTCACTTTTGCAAAGTATTTTTAATCTTGTGCCTTGGCTAAAACACTTTGGGCGTGGTGGCTCACACTTGTAATCCCAGCATTTTGGGAGGCTGAGGTAGGAGGATCACCTAAGGTCAGGAGTTTGAGACCAGCCTGGCCATTATGGTGAAACCCTGTCTCTACTAGAAAAACAAAAATTAGCCAGGCATAGTGGTGGGCGCCTGTAATTCCAGCTACTCAGGAGGCTGAGGCAGGAGAATCGCTTGAACCCGGGAGGCGGA
>NW_012119598.1:789108-791080 GCF_000951035.1 Colobus angolensis palliatus
CAAAAAAACCCACCAAAAAAAAAAAAAAGACGACTTTGTTTCTCCCTGAAATATCCTCCCCCATTGCCTCTTGTGAAATTGTACCTGTCACTCAAGGTGCTGCTGAAATGCCACATTTCCATGAAATTTGCTTCTATTCTTTTAACTAAATACCATTTCTCTTTCCTCTGAATACTTTGTTTATACCTCTCATTACCTCATATTCTGTCAGGTATTATAGCATTTCTAAAAATGAAAGTCTTGACTGGGCATGGTAGCTCATGCCTATAATCCCAGCACTTTGGGAGGCCAAGGTAGGTGCATCACCTGAGGTCAGGAATTTGAGACCAGCCTGGCCAGCACGGTGAAACCTTGTTTCTACTAAAAATACAAAAAATTAGCCAGGTGTGGTGACACACACCTGTAGTCCCAGTTGCTCAGGAGGCAGAGGCATGAGAATTGCTTGAATCTGGGAGGCGGAGTTTGCAGTGAGCCAAGATTGGGCCACTGCACTCCAGTCTGGGAGACAGAGCGAGACTCTGTCTCAGAAAAATAAAAATAAATAAATAAACAAAATGAAAGTCTTATTCTCCTAGTGGATTGTAAATATGTTGAAGGCAAGAATGATATTTTATTTCTTTCACTCCTAAAGCTGCGAACACAGCTTCTTACACTTGGTGGTTGTCTAATATTTGATTGCTGAATGAACAAATGAAATATTTCTGGAGAAAACATTTAAAGTGGCAATGATATGAGTTTGGTGAAGACTGACACCAGAGAGTACCAAAGAATTTTAGCTGATTAGTTGTGATCTGTTAAATTCCTGTCCATTGATGGACCCATCAAGTTATTGATGTATCAATCCTTTGAACAAATGCTCTTTGAGCATCTCCTAGGGCAGGATGCTGTGCCAACTTCTTTAGCAAGGAACTTTGCTGATCCTGAGTCCATGGAGTCTTTCCTGCTCAGGTTTCTGGGCAGAGTGAAGGAGGTTGTATTAGCGTGGAGTGGGCTCTGATCTTGGTTCTGATCCTTGCTAACTATGTGATATAGTTTGGCTGTGTCCCCACCCAAATCTCATTTCGAATTGTAACTCCTATAGTTCCAAATCTCATGAGAAGGACCCAGTGGGAGGTAATTGAATCATGGGGGCAGGTCTTTCCTGTGCTGTTCTCATGGTAGTGAATAAGTCTCGTGAGATCTAGTGGGTTTATAAAGGGGAGTTCCCCTGAACATGCTGTTTTGCCTGCCGCCATGTAAGACGTGACTTAGTTCCTCCTTTGCCTTCTGCCATGATTGTGAGGCCTCCCCAACCATATGGAACTGTGAGTCCATTAAACCTCTTTCGTTTATAAATTACCCAGTCTCAGCTATGTCTTTATTAGCAGTGTGAGAACAAACTAATACCCTATGTAACTTTGAGCAAGTCAGTTTCAGTTTGTGTGTAAAGTCAAAGGGATAAAGAGAGGATAATACAATAACTCCTGTTCTGTCTGACTCCCAGAAGTACTGGAGGCAAAGTGCAACAAAAATGTGAAAACATTTTGCCTTCTCTAAGAGCACTATGAAATAAATACATGTAAGCATACATGCATGCATGTGTACATTAATATATAAATACGTATGTGTGTGTGTGTATATATTTTTTGTTTGTTTGTTTGAGAGGGGCTCTTGCTCTGTCGCCCAGGCTAGAGTACAGTGCTATGATCTCGGCTCACTGCAAACTCTGCCTCCTGCGCTCTAGTGATTCTCCTGCCTCAGCCTCCCGAATAGCTGGGATTACAGCTGTCCGCCCGTATGCCAGGCTAATTTTTGTATTTTTAGTAAAGACAGGGCTTCACCATGTTGGACAGGCTGGTCTTGAACTCCTGACCTCAGGTGATCCACCCACCTCGGCCTCCCAAAGTGCTGGGATTACAGGCGTAAGCCACCTCACCAAGCCTTGTTTTTTGTTTTTGTTTGAGAGACAGAGTCTTGCTCTGTTGCCCAGGCT
>NW_012119598.1:791130-799326 GCF_000951035.1 Colobus angolensis palliatus
ATGCCCAGCCTATACATATATATTTTTAAATTAAGGAATGCAATGTGTTGTATACATCCAACAAATTATAAACAGTACCTTTAGGAGCCTTAGATCAAAAAGCTATGTCCAATTTATGATATACACTTTGGAAACAATGCACGACAATTATTTGTCATAGGGTTTTACAACAAAAACTTTAAAAAAAAACTGAGAAAAAATCCCCAGTTTTAAATTTTACTATAAAATACCTGGAACGAATAGAATTTTATGAGATTATACATACACAATGTTGCATACTTATAATCAAAGTGCATATTCTAATTCATGTTCTAGTTTTAGTTTTAGGATTATTTTGAATAAACCTTTCCATATTTATGGTTTTAATGGCAATACAATCTATCTATCTAATACCAGAATTTATTGAACTGTTTCCTAATTGCTGACCATTTGAGTAGTTTTCCTCCATTATTACACATGGCCTATTTTTAATCGCATGCAGATTCCTACCCACCACCTAGCACATTCTTGGCTTGGCTCCCTCTACTGTTAGTTGATATATACCCAAGGAATGCCAACTCATTTTATTATTAGCCCGTACAAAACAGAATCAGGAAGGAACTACAAATGTTTTATTTTTAAAATCAGACTGCATTTCCAAGATGGTTTGGGAACGATTTTCTTTGGAGAGAATGAGTTTTGGATTCTTGCATCACACTTTCAATATAGTAGAGAAGAGGGTGATGGTCTACTATATGCTGGGGGCTTTATTCATGTATCAAATATTTATGGAGAGCCACCAACATATCAGGAACTGCTCTTGGCTGAGGAAAATGGTGTAATTCTTATCCTTAGGGAGATTACAGTTTGGTGAAGAATAATGTATTAGTCCGTTTTTGCACTGCTATAAAGACATACCTGAGACTGGGCAATTTATAAAGAAGGGTTTAATTGGCTCACAGTTCTGGAGGCTGTATAGGTAGCATGGCTGGGGAGGCCTCAGAAAACTTTCAATCATGTTGGAACTTGAAGGGGAAGCAGGCATGTCTCATATGGCTGGAGTAGGAGGAAGAGAGAGCGGGGAGGTGCCACACACTTTTAAACGACCAGATATCCTGAGAACAGCAAGGGGGAAATCCGCCCCCATGATCCAATCACCTCCCACTAGGCCCCGCCTCCAAAACTGGGGATTACAAGTGGACATGAGATTTTGGTGGGGACACAAATTCAAGCACTGTCAGGTAAAGACCAGCACATAGGTGATGACCCTGTCGTATGAGACGAGCCGCTGGAGCACAGAAGCTCAGGGCACATGAGGGAGCGTGGAGGCCTCACCAGTCTTGTGGGGGACCTGGGAAGATAAGCCAAGGAAACTGAGTCTGAGGACACGTGGGCATGAGCCTGGAGATTACGGTGGGGAGGAGTAGTCCTGGCACAGGGAACCATGTTTATAGAAGACCGAGTGAGACGGAGTATTTATTTTTAAGGGCTGGTGAAGTTGGGCCTACTTGAAGTATCCAGTTTGAGTTGGGGCATTGGTAGAGATGAAGGTGGTACAACAAGCGGCAACTAGATTAGGAAGGTCCTTGTAACCATGTTGAGTGACTCATGTTGGTGGAGTGGGGTGGGGAGAGTGCGGCCTCTTTAGAAAACATTTGGCAGCTTCTTAAAAAGTTAAACATCAACTTACCCTATGACCCGGCAATTCTACTTCTCTCTAGCTAAGAGAAATAAAAGGGAAATAAAAACAAAGACTTGTAAGTGGATGTTCGTAGCAGTGTTATCCATAAAATCCAAAGAGTGAAAACAACCCAAATGCCCACTGGCTGATGATGACTGGAGTAGCAAAATGTGGTCTGTGCAAACAATATAATATTATTCAGCCATAAAAAGGAATGAAACTTTCCTTTTTCATCTATGATACAGCATAGATGAAACTTGAGAACATTGTGCCAAGTGAAAGTAGTCACAAAGGATCATATACTGTGTGACTCTCTATATATGCAATGTCCAGAATAGGCAAATCCATAGAAACAGAACAGTAGGTAATTCATTGCCAGGGGATAAGGGTGTTGGGGAGAAGAACAGAGCGACTGATAATGGGAATGGAGTTTTCTTTTAGGTGATGACAATAAACATTGATTATACCTAAACTGATTGTGGTGATGGTTATAGAAGTCTGTTCATATGCTAAAAACCACTGAACTATGGGCTTTAAATGGGTACTCTGGTGAGGTGGCTCATGTCTGTAATCCCAGCATTTTGCCAGGCCAAGGCAGGAGGATTGCGTGAGCCTAGGAATTCAAGACCATCCTGGACAACATAATGAGATCCCATCTCTGAGAAAAACAGTTAGGCTGGGCACAGTGGCTCACGCCTGTAATCCCAGCACTTTGGGAGGCTGAGGTGGGTGGGTCACATGAGGTCAGGAATTCCAGACAAGCCTGGCCAACGTGGCAAAACCCTGTCTCTACTAAAAATACAAAAATTAGCCAGGTGTGGTGGCCGGTGCCTGTAATTCCAGCTACTCGGGAGGCTGAGGTAGGAGAATTGCTTGAACTCGGGAGGCGGAGATTGCAGTGAGACAAGGTCACGCCACTGCACTCCAGCCTGGGTGACAGAGCGAGACTCCATCTCAAAAAAAAAAAAAAAAAAAAAAATGTCACAGTGGTGTGTACCTGTGTTCTCAGCTACCAGGGAGACTGAGATGGGAGAAATGTTTGAGCCCAGGAGCTTGAGGCTGCAGTGAGCTGTGATTGTGCCACTGCTTTCCAGCCTAGGTGACACAACAAGACCCTGTCTCAAAAAAGAAAAAATAAATAAAGTGTATGATGTATGAATTACTGAAGCTATTAAACAAATACATCTACGCTGGGTGAGGTGGCTCACACCTGTAATCCTACTTTGGGAAGCCGAAGAGGGAGGATTGCTTGAGCCCAGGAGTTCGAGACCAGCCTGGGCAACATGGTGAAACCCTGTCTCTACAAAAAATGTATAAATTAGCTGAGCATGGTGGCACACACCTGTAGTCCCAGCAATTCCCACCAAGGTGGGAGGATTGCTTGAGTGTTCGAGAGTCTGAGATGGAGCTCAAGTGTTACTGCTCAGTCTGGGCAACATAGTTAGATCCAGCCTCTACAAAAAGATTAGGTGGACATGGTGGTGCGTGCCTGTGGTTCCAGCTACCCTGGAGGCTGACATGGGAGAATTGCTTGAGTCCAAGAGTTTGAGGCTGCAATGAGTCATGATTGTGTCACTGCGCTCCAGCCTGGGTGACAGAGCTAGACCCTGTCTCAACAACAACAACAACAAATATATCTGGAGGCAATAGGGAGGTCACTAGATTTTAAGCAGGAAACGCCATCATTAGATATGCTCTTTAGAACACATTCTCTGAAATCGATGTGGAGAATGGTTTGGAGAGGGCAAGGTTTAAAAGAGGGAGGCCAGTGGGGAGGGGCAGGTGCAGGAGTGGGGTGACATATGACACCCAAAATTTAGACTGTAGTGGGTCGGGCGCGGTGGCTCACACCTTTAATCTCAGCACTTTGGGAGTCTGAGACGGGTGGATCACGAGGACAGGAGATCGAGACCATCCTGGCTAACACGGTGAAACCCAGTCTCTACTAAAAATATAAAATATTAGCCGGGTGTGGTGGCGGGCACCTGTAGTCCCAGCTACTCAGGAAGCTGAGGCAGGAGAATGGTGTGTACCCAGGAGGCAGAGCTTGCAATGAGCTGAGATGGCACCACTGCACTCCAGGCTGGGTGATAGAGTGAGACTCCGTCTCAAAAAAAAAAAAAAAAAAAGACTGTAGTGATACAGAGAGAGCAGTGGGTGCGTCGTAGGCATTAAGAATAAAATTGATGTGACTACTTGGTGACTGTCGGATGTGGGAGATGGGAATTTAGGGATCTCACCCAGTAAACCCAGGAGGAATTAGTTTGGGGGAAAATGCTGAGTTCAGTTCTGGACATGATGAGTTGAAGACATATGTAGGGTATCCAAGTGGCATCAGTTATGTGATTCTGGAGCCCAGAAAAGAGATCCAGAAGTGGTGGTACATAATATGTCATTTTATTCTCCTACTACCTTGAGGTAGCTGTGACTCCATCAGAGATATAGCTGTAGACACTGTATCATGTAATATGTACAAGAGTTGGCTTTCAATGTGCTTCCATCAAACCCAAACATTTCCATGAAACACAGCAATGCTTTGTGGGTACAGGGTCAGCTTCTGCTGTTGGCTTGTTGTAGCCAGTATTGGTATAGCTGCAATAACCTTTTCTTGTTGTTGTTGAGATGGAGTCTTGCCCTATTGCTTCGGTTGGAATGTGGTTGTGTGATCATGGCACTGCAACCTCTGCCTCCCAGGTTCCAGCAATTCTCATGCCTCAGCCTTCTGAGTAGCTGGGATTAGAGGTGCAAGCCACCAGGCTGGGCTAATTTTTATATTTTTAGTAGAGATGGAGTTTCTCCATTTTGGCCAGGCTGGTCTTGAACTCCTGGCCTCAAGTGATCCACCCACCTTGATCAGCCAAAGTGCTGGGATTACAGGCATGAACCACCACACCTGGCCAACCATATATAAATTTTTAAAGCTTAAGTTAGGACCTGGATTCTATCAATGGTTGAATAAGGGAGCCATAAAAATAAACATTTAAATCTAAGAATGGCTTAAAAATGTAGACTGGGCCGGGTGCAGTGGCTCATGCCTGTAATCCCAGCACTTTGGGAGGCTGAGGCACGTGGATCATGAAGTCAAGAGGTCGAGACTATCCTGGCCAACACGGTGATACCCCATTCTACTAAAAATACACAAATTAGCCAGGCATGGTGGCGTGCACCTGTAGTTTCAGCTACTCGGGAGGCTGAGGCAGAAGAATTGCTTGAACCCGGGAAGGGAAGGTTGCAGTGAGCTGAGATTGCGCCACCACATTCCAGCCTGGCAACAGGGTGAGACTCCATCTCAAAAAAAAAAAAAAAAAATGTAGACTGTACAAATGGCCAACAGGTATATGAGAAAATGCTCAGCATCAAACCACAATGAGACATCATCTTACTCCAGTTAGAATGGCTGTTATTAAAAAGACAAAAAATAATATGCTCTCAAGGATGCAGAGGAAAGGGAATGCTTATATGCTATTGGCAGGAATGTAAATTACTACAACCATTATGGAGAAAAGTACAGAGATTTCTCAAAAAACTAAAAATAGAACTACCACAGGGTTCAGTAATCCCACTACTGGGCATTTATCCAAAAGAAAAGAAATCACTACATCAAAGGGATACCTGCTCTTGCATGTTTATTACAGCTCTATTCACAATAGCAAAGATACGGAATCAACCTAAGTGTCTATCAATGGACAAACAGAAGAAAATGTGGTACATACACGCAGTGGAATACAATTCAGCCACAAAAAAGAATGAACTCATGTCATTTGTAGCAACATGGATGGTACTGGAGGTCATTATCTTAAGTGAAACAAGCCAGGCATAGAAAGACAAACTTCACATCTTCTCACTGATATGTGAGACTTAAAAGTTGATTTCATTGAGGTAGAGAACAGAATGATAGAAAGCAGATGCCGGAAATGGTATGTGTGTGTGTGGTATTGGGCGGATGAAGGGAAGTTGTTTTATGGGTACAAATGTACAGTTCAATAGGAGGAATATATTTTAATGTTCAATAGCAGAGTGGGGTGACCATAGTTAGCCACAATAAATCATGCATTTCAAAACAGCTAGCAGAGATTTCAAATGTTCCCAAAACACAGAAATGATAAATACCAGCTGGGCATAGTGGCTTACTCCTGTAATCCCAGCACTTTGGGAGGCTGAGGTGGGTGGATCACCTGAGGTCAGGAGTTTGAGACCAGCCTGGCCAACGTGGTGAAACTGTCTCTACTAAATATACAAAAATTAGCTGGGTGTGGTGGCACATGCCTGTAATCCTAGCTACTCAGGAGGCCAAGGCACGAGAATTACTTGAACCAGGGAGGTGGAGGTTGCAGTGAGCTGAGATCGCTCCACTGCACTTCAACCTGGGTGACAGAGCAAGACTCTGTCTCAAAACAAACAAAAAAAAGATAAATACCTGAGGTAATGGATATCCCAAATACCTGACTTGATTATGACATTCTATGCATGTAATATATTACATGCACCTCCTATATATATACATATTCAAATATTCATATACAAGTATTATGAATCAATTAAAAAAAATTTTTGAGACAGAGTCCCCTCTATCACCCAGGCTGGAGTATAGTAGTGCTGTCTCAGCTCACTGCAACCTCAAACTCCTCAGTTCAAGCGATCCTCCCACCTCAGCATCCCAAGTAGCTGGGACTACAGGTACACGCCACCACACCTGGCTAATTTTTGTATATTTTGTAGAGACAGGATTTTACCATGTTGCCCAGGCTGGTCTTGAACTTCTGAGCTGAAGCGATCCGCCTGCCTCAGCTTTCCAAAGTGCTAAGATTACAGGCATGAACCACCGCACCTGGCCAAAAAATTTTTTTATGTAGACTGGCCACTACATGTATCCCTCTTGATAGCGCATACCACAGAGCAGCCTGGTCCAGTGGACAGACAAGCAGACAGGCAGACAGGTGGGCAGTACTCACCACTTACTTGTGAGGTGCCCTTTGCAAGTTTTCCAAATCTCAGATTTCTCATCTGAAAAATGAGAATAACTATATTTACTATGTGATAGGATTACAGATAAACACTTTGTAAAGTGCCTGGTCTGGCACAGGGTAGATCTCAATAAATAGCTATTTTTATTAACATGATTATCTTAAGTTTTTTAAAAGGAGTTCTACATAGTGCTATAAAGTCAGTATTCTGATTCTCTCTCTCTCTTTCTTTTTTTTTTTTTTTTGTACTCTCTTCCAGTTCCTAGATCTGCTCTAGCTAGATAAATCAATCCTGCGTCTTGGCAAATGTTATTTTAGACTAAGTATATTTAAAGTTTGTTCCCTTAATGAATTGCATGATTTAAAAAACTGACAGCTCTTTGATCTAATTTGCTGGCAGATTATGCAAGAAATAAATATTGTATTGAAGTCCAAAAGCTAGTCAGTTCTTGCCTCTCTCCCTCTTCCTCCTTCTCTCTTTCTCCCTCTGTGTGTGTAGCAGGGAGGGAGAGTGGTGGTAGGGCACACAAGTTTGCTGTAGTTGTTTCTGACTCAGACCCAGATGGCATGGATCTTAAAGACCTCTGTGGACTTGTTGCTCTCGGCCCCATTTTTTTTTCCCTACTGGCAGCTACAGTTTTTTCTTCTTTCCTCTCTATCGAATCTTGACTTTCTCTATCCTTTGCTTCTCCAGAGGGTCTGCCCCTATCTGAGATTTCCAATAGACCTTGTGGGTCTGATGGTGGAGAGAGCAAAACTGTATTCAGTTGGACAACATTTAGGGCAGAGGGGAGTGGCCAGGCTTCCTCCAGCCTGGGGCAGGGAGAGGGGGCAGGTGGGGAAGGACCTGCCCCATGAGGGCTCCTGCGGAACCTGGCTGGTTTGGCAGCTTTCCTTTTCTCCCTTCTCCGAAAAATGCTACTGAGAGCCAACCAGAAAGCTTTCTGTATTCATTTTGTATCCTGAGAGCAAACACACAACTTTGGCAAGAAAACGTTAGACCTATAATAATAATACAGTTCTCTGACATTAAAGTGCAAAAACATTTTCTATGACAGCTTAAAATTAATCACCACCTCTTGCTGCTATAGATTCCTCTCCTTTATGCAGTGCCAGCTCTGGGCTAACTGTTAAAGCAGCCACATGGCTCCCAGGGAAAGAGCAGTGAAGTCTGCAGAGACAATCAGCAAAGCTGATTTTGTCCTGGTGAGGATGTGCTTTCTGCTAACAGAGTGTAAGACGGGGCTGGTAATTGATCATGGAGAACAAGCCACAATCGACACTTACGGATGGGATTATAAATGCATCTGGTGCTCTTAGTGACATTGATAAACCACAAGGGACTCCCACTATGTAACCGAGTGTTCCCTAAATTGTTCCTTATGGTCTTTGAACTTACATCAAGGGAAAAGAAAGGAGCCTGCACATCTATCACTTTCTTTATCCTGCTGATGGAAATTAATAATCAAACACACAAAGGCTACCCAGACAAACTCAAAGTTGAATTATTCAACAGACATTTTTTGCTTATTTCATTATTTAAACTTAAATTTTATTTTTCTTTTTTTTTTT
>NW_012119598.1:799684-802901 GCF_000951035.1 Colobus angolensis palliatus
GTGATCCGCCCGTCTCGGCCTCCCAAAGTGCTGGGATTACAGGCTTGAGCCACCGCGCCCGGCCTTAAATTTTATTTTTCAAAATTAGTTCCTGCTCATGGTAAAAAGTTCAAATTGTACACAGGACATACAGTGAGTGTGGAAATCCTTCCTCCCACTCCTGATTTCTTAGTCTCAGTCTATAGAAGTAACCACTGGAAACAGTTTCCTGCATATACTTCAAGAAATTGTTCTTGCACATAGAGGCAAGTGTGTGTGTATGTGTGTGTGTGTGTGTATTTGCACTATACAGCTGACTTTTCTTCATTTAGCAATATGTTATGAGATACTTCTTCATACCAGTATCTGGATAACTATTGCACAGTTTTTTTAACATTACATAGTATTCCTTGGTATGTCTTTTTTTGTTTTTAAAACTGGACCTTAATTATGGACATTTAAAGTATTTTTTGTTGGTTGGTTGGTTGGTTGGTTTGGTTTGTTATTATGTACAATGTCACAATGCACATTTTTTGGGGCCCTTATCTCTTTGCAGACTTGTACAAGTTTATCTGTAAGATAAATTCCTAGAAGTGGAATATTTAGGGCAAAGGGTAGGTGCAATGTAATTCGTGAAAGATATTGTGAAATTGCTCTTCAAGTAGACAATAAGCATATCCTGAATGCTTCCTCCACGCCAAGACCTGTGCTGGGTGTTAGGGATAAAGGGTCGTAGTCCTTTTCCTTGTAAAGCTCACAGAACAGACACACAGCCTGTAAATTATTGTAATATGATGTGGTAAGCACTATAATACATATTTTATGGCACTTACCACCTTTCTATATTAGCTACTAGTTTTATCCGCTTGATTTTTTTTAGTTTTAAAATTTCAAATCATTATTTTTCAGATTGTGATTTTTTTTTCAGGTTAAAAAACAAACACAAAAAACAGAGGAGAGCTTGGCAGGGAGGGCTAACGAATCCAATCCATAGCTGAGGGCCTTCTATGTCCAGACACTCTTGTATATATCATGTTACTTACTCTTTGTCAGGTTACCATTATTTTGATTTATTGATGAGGAAATTGAGGTTAGGAGTGGGTAAGAAATGTACTCTAAGTTGTACCATTAATAAGAGATGTAGTTCAGTTGAGAAGCTGGGTCTCTTTGGTGGCAGGCCCAGGCCGTTTCTCCCAAGCAGCCCAGCCATGCCACTTGAGTTCAGCCTTCACAGTAACCATCATGAGCTGATAAGCAGAGGCACAACTGCTGAGAGCAGCAGAACTGCACCCAGGACACAGAAAAACAGTGGCAGTAAGACCTACTGCTTGCCTCAGGAAAACTTGCTGATTAATAGGTGAGAGAGATCAGCATCTAAATATGTGTGAGGCTCATACCTGTAATCCCAGCACTTTGGGAGGCTGAGGTGGGCAGATCACTTGAGGTAAGGGATTTGAGACCAGCCTGGCTAGCATGGTGAAACCTCATCTCTAGCAAAAATACAAAAATTAGCCGGATGTGATGGCATGCACCTGTAGTCCCAACTACTTGGGAAGTTGAGGTGGCAGAATCACTGGGAGGCGGAGGTCGCAGTGAGCTGAGATTGTGCTACAGCACACTGGCCTGGGCAACAGAGCCAGACTCCATCACAAAATAAAAATAAATAAATAAATAAATAAATGGCAACTATAAAATAATCCCCTAAACTTACATCATTGTAGACCAATACTGTGTCTCTGAGGACAGGATGGTTCCCTGGATTAAGAAGATTGGCTGGTTTAAAGCTGGGTGCCTTGGTTCACACCTGTAATCCTATCACATTGGGAGGCTGAGGTGGGAGGATTGCTTGATGCTAGGAATTCAAGACCAAGCTGGCCAACACGTGAGACCCCCTCTCTAAAAAGGACGAAAGAAGAAGAATGTCGGGTTTAAAGGATGAGAGGATTGCATGGGAGGGGCGTGTGCGGTGCCAGGCTGTCAGAGGTGTGGGCAGGCTACTCAGTCATATGGTACATGGGGATCATGGGGAAGATGAGGCAGGGAAGTTAAGTTGGAGGCACACGAAGAAGATGCTCAGGGCCACCTTTAGAAGTCTGGAATATTTTTTAAAGTATGAACATTTTTTTGAATAGGAAACGTATATGAACTAATCTGTGTTGCAGAAAGACGGAAGTCAACAGTATGCAGGAGAAATTGGACTGAGGATAACGTGGAGGCAGTGAAATCAGTGAGGGGCCCACTGTGAGAGTCTCCATGCAAAGAACTGGTGGATGGGCTGGAAAGACTGCCGTGGAAATGGAATAGACAGGATGGGCTTGAGAGGGGTTGTGGAGTTAGACTTGACATGACCTGATCTAGCAGGTTCTCTGCAGGAAGGGAGGAGAAAAATAGAGATTGCTAGCCCAGGATAAGTGATAATGCCATTCATGGAGATGAGGTTGGGGGGTGCCACAGGAGGAAGAGCGTTTGCTGAGTGAAGATTAGGAATTCAGCATCGGTTCGGGGAGTTTGAATTCAAGTGGGGCATGCATGTGGCATGTCTAAAAAACAGTCGGGAAATACAGGCTGGAGTCTGGGACAGAGGCCAGAGTTCAACATGTAGATTCAGGAGGCAGTCACTGAAGCAAGGGAGATCATTTGGAAGGAAGAGTGTATGGAGAGGCAGATCGCAGAGAAGGCCTGATTTTAAGGGATGCTTAGGGAAGGAACCTAAGGAAGAAAATGGAGACACAGAGAAACAGATGAGAATGCAGGTAGTATGGAAACCAAGGGAATGAGTTTGAAGAAGTAGTGGTCAATAGTTTGGGCATTGCATAAAATTTGAGAGGACGAGGATTGAAGAGGCCACTGAGTGCCACCTCTACAAACCTTTGAAGTAATGGGTTTCCTGTAGTGGAACAGTGCAGTATGCTAAAAGCCAGGATATAAGTGGGTGGAAGAGAGAAGGAGAGGTGACTAGTCAGCGCCCTCTCTTTCCTGAGGGAGGATGGGAAGTGAAGTAGGTTTGAGGTTATCTAAAGCATTCCCAGCGTCTCAGCTGGCTCAGAAATTGGGCCAGGATAGAGATTATGGTTGGGGACATCTGAGGATCCTGCTACAAGGAACTGAGTCCAAAGTTCAGGGTCCAAAGGGCATAATGTGCTCCACTGCTGTTCAAATAGTAGTTCCTAGCACCACCACTACTACTACTACTACTACTACTACTGCTACTACTACTACTACTACTACTACTACTACT
>NW_012119598.1:803541-811850 GCF_000951035.1 Colobus angolensis palliatus
CTCCTCTTGCTCTGTTGCCCAGGCTGGAGTGCATTGGCGCAATCTCAGCTCACTGCAGCCTCTGCCTCCTGGGTTCAAGCGATTCTCCTGCCTCAGCTTCCCAAGTACTTGAGATTACAGGCATGCACCACCATGCCCGGCTAATTTTTGTATTCTTAGTAGAGACGGGGTTTCACCATATTGGCCAGGCTGGTCTCCAACTCTTGACCTTGTGATCCACCTGCCTGGGCCTCCCAAAGTGCTGGGATTACAGGTGTGAGACCGCACCCAGCAGTTCCTAGCACTTCTAAGAGGGAGCAACTGGCATCATCTACCAAGAGCGTAATCTTGGTAGATGATGGCTCCCATAATCTACCAAGCCGAGTAAAAGTGTGGGGAGTGTCTGGGGCAGCTGAACTTCAGAGTCCAGCAGTGGCAGTGATGACCCTTGGTAAGAGCCTTTCTGTAAGAAAGTGGACCCACCACCATGCTAGGGTTAATGGTCAGAACTCCAGGCTCTGGAAGAAACAACTATCAAGAGTAAGAGGCCAGGCGTGGTGGCTCACTCCTGTAATCCCAGCACTCTGAGAGGCTGAGGAGGGTGGATCACTTGAGGTCAGGAGTTTGAGACCAGCCTGCCTCACGTGTAGAAACGCCATCACTACTAAAAACACAAAATTAGCCAGGCACAGTGGCAGCTGCCTGTAATCCCAGCTACTCAGGAGGCTGAGCCAGGAGAATCACTTGAACGCAGGAGGCGGAGGTTGCAGTGAGCTGAGATCACACCACTGCACTCCAGCCTGGGTGAGACAGCGAGACTCTGTTTCAGAAACAAACAAACAAGACAAGAGTAAGAAGAGTAACATAAGCCAGGCACAGTGGCTCACATCATATTATTTGTAATCCCAGCTACTTGGGAGGCTTAGGCAGGATTGCTTGAGCCCAGGAGATCAACACCAGCCTGGGCAACATAGCCAAACCCCATCACTATTATTAAAAAAAAAAAGAGTATGAAAGCAGAGACAAAGCAGGTGGCCATCCCAGAAACTGGGGACAACGATATGGAAGAGGAGATCAGTGGAGAAATTAACGTTGGGTCTAGTTGGCAACAAAAGAATCTCTAAGTGCATGAGGACACAAAAGAGCACCCAGCCCTGGGAGCTGAGGTGGAAAAGGTGATGTGGTGAGGGAACAAGGGTAGGAGCTGATGAAATACCACCACAGAGGGAGATTTACAGTCAAGTTAAAGAAGACTACGCCTCAGGGCAATGTGTTCACATGATCACACACTTTAGTAAAATACTAAAAATTAAGATATTATTTGAGCCAGGTGCAGTGGCTCATACCTGTAGTTCCAGCACTTTGGGAGACACAGGCAGGAGGATTGCTTAAGGCAAGAACAGCCTGGGCAACACAGCAAGACCCTGTCTCTATGAAAAATAAAAATAAAATTAGCCAGGCATGGTAGTACATGCCTGTAGTGCCAGCTACTTGGGAGGCTGAGGTGGGAGGATCATTTGAGTTCAGGAGTTCAAGGCTGCTGTGAGCCGTGACTGCACCACTGTACTCCAGCCTGGGCAACAGAGCCAGACTCTGTCTCACTTAAAAAAAAAAAAAAAGATATTTTAGCTGTCATCGGTCAGCATTGCCGTGCATCCCATTTTTCTTGCCCTCTGTCACCTTTCTCCTTGTGTTGGTGGCAGTAGAATGGCCATGAGCATTTGGGGGATACAGCTCAGCAGAAGTTGATTTGTGAGTGCATTTAATCTGGTTTTAGTGAGATATGTTCCTGTGTTTATAGTCCCTTCCATATCTGCTCACATTGTTCCTAACCATTCAGGCTCAGTGACATAAAGGTGTGGGGCTAGAGGATATGGTGATATGAATGTCCCACAACACCCAGTCCCAGGAGCCTGGGGAGAGTGGAGGAGAAACAGGTCTTGCAATGTAGCATCAATGTGCAGTCTGTGGAAAATGAGCGATATTTGCTAAGGACTTTAAAAATGTAATAACAGCTCTAGAACTTACAATTATTAATAATAAAAAGCAAATTTCAAGGAACCACATTAGAGAAAAAAGTTTATCCTTCTATTCTCTCCATACATTATAAAAAAACATTGTCCTACAAAGAAGTGATCAAAGACAGTGCAGTAAAAAACTGTAGGAAAAATGTATTGTACAGGGATATTAGGCAGCAAATTGCTAAAAATATTGTCTTACCTTTTCTGGATTTTTTTTTTTTTTTTGAGACAGAGTCTCGCTCTGTCTCCCAGCCTGGCGTGCAGTGGAGCAATCTTGGCTCACTGCGACCTCTGCCTCCCAGGTTCAAGCGATTCTTCTGCCTCAGCCTCCCGAGTAGCTGGGATTATAGGTGCATGCCATCATGCCCAGCTAATTTTTGTGTTTTTAGTAGAGACAGGGCTTTACTACATTGGCTAGGCTTGTCCTGAACTCCTGTCCTCAATTGATCTGCCCACCTTGGCCTTCCAAAATGCTGGGATTACAGGTGTGAGCCACTGTGCCCAGCCTGCTTCTGGATTTTTTGATCAGCTTTTCTGGATTAATCAGCTTTAACAAATTACTATTCGTTGTGATTTATTTTCTCATTTTGAGTATACATTCATTTTCATACCCAATTTCAATTTTAGTTTTCTAATTTTTTTTTAATCTGAAAGTGGACCCCCCACCCCCGACTGTATAAGCTTCAGACCCCATCAGACCGGGATCTGCCCCTCTTAGGTCACTGCATATTTATTGCATAATTGAGGATAACTGGGACTGGGAATATCACTGGTTGTTCACAACCTTTTTGTGTCTGAACAAGCAAGAAAATCTAGATATTTAAATATGTGGGCTCTATTTTACTGTAACTTCTTTTCTTGATACCGCAGAGAAGCTGGCCTATGATTCATCCTGCATAGTAATGAAGCATGGCTGACAGTGAATTCTAAACATTATAACAGGCAAGCTTTTCGGAGCAAAGTTACACTTTGTACAAGCATACAATAAATATTTGCTGATTTGAGAAACAACGGTATGTAAATATATAGTCCCTGCTGAAATCAATAAGAACATTTTTAATCTAAAGGAAGCTCGTAGCCAGTGGATATAATCATAGTTCTAAGCTACCTTCTTCTGCCTTCTCATTGTATAGCCCTTTCTCCTCTAATTAACTAGTATCCTCTGGGGTAAAAAGTAGATCTAGACAATGAATGAGGCAGAAGAAATTACAACATGCCTTTATGCATCCAACTTTTATTGAATATCTACTAAAGCTAGCATAATCTGTATCAGCAGGCTGGGTGTGCAAATGTGATCACATCTCTTCATTGTTCCAATGAATCATTCAAGATCCCACATGCCCAACTTAGCGGGAAGTACATCTCCCTCTTGAGGTATCTCTGATTTGTCTTAGAGCATCAGACACCTGCTCAACCCCAAATGCTAGACTAGTCCTGCTTCTGCCAGGCAGCGAGAACAGTAGCCGAGTCAGTGTACCACTGATACTGCTTCTTCACAGACTCACTAATGCTGATGAAAACTGGTCCCTCTCACTCCCGTGGGTGCTCATCCATGATGGTGATGATGCGCTGCTTGTCCAGATCTCTCACCAATGGCACTGGTGCCTTAACTTTGGACTCTAATTTAGAGCTCTTTTAATTCATACTTAGACACTCAGACATTATTCCAAAGCGAGACACTACTGCTGAGAATCTTGGATCTGGAGGTGTTTCAGGACATTAGACATGCTCTTAGGAGGCAGCAAGCCCCCAAGAGCATGGGTTCAGACCATGGTTTAGAACTCTTCTCCCTGTGGCAGTGCAAGTCTGGAGATCCTTGCCTTTCCTTGCCTTTCTTTTCCCTTTCCTTTCCCTTCCCTGTCCCTTCCCTTTCCCTTCCCTTTCCCGTCTTTTCCCTTCTTTCTTTCCTTTCTTTTTTCTTTTTTTTTGGCAGGGTCTCACTGTTGCCCAGGCTGTAGCACAGTGGCCTGATCATAACTCACCACAGATTCCAACTCCTAGGATCAATTGATCCCTTTATTTCAGCCTCCCAAATAGTTGAGACTACAGGCATGTGCCCCCACCCCTGACTAATTTTTTTATTTTTGTAGAGGTGGGGTCTTGCTATGTTGCCCAGGCTGATTTCTCAGGCTTGCTATGTTGCTCCTGGCCTCAAAGAATCCTCCTGCCTCCACCTCCCAAAGTGCTGGGATTACAGGTGTGAATCACCATGCCCAGCCTCCTCTGAGGATTTTTCTACTAGTATCTACTTTATCAGAGTTCCTAATAATGTTGAACTTTAAAACAGAAAAGAATTGAGGTCTCAATTCTTTTGCTGACTCTCAAAAGGGTCTTTGAAAGCTTGCAGATGTGTTTATTTCCTGTCTTCTTACCTTCCTCCAAACACCAACAGCAACAGCAACAACAACAATCAAACAAACAGCTCTGCAGACCGAGGGGCCCTTAGTGAAGGTAAGTCTATGAATGAAGTCCATTGGTTGACCTCCCATCACATGAAAAGGTCAGGTTTTGAATCCCCGGGTACCCCCTTTCTTTTATAGTCCAGGCTCTAGAGCTAAAGAGAAAAGACGCAATCTGACCTTTAAGAAGTGCACAGCCTATAAATTAATAGTTTCAGGGAAGTGAAATATTTGAATATGCAGCTTGCAAAGTGTAAATAGGGTGCAGACAGCCACAAAGGAGGGGTGCTTGAATCCACTAGGCCGAGCAGCAGTGAGTGACAGGCACTGTCACTGTGGGAGCTCAGAACTGCCTTTCTCTCCGAGGGTGTCCCACTGTCTTTGAACAAACGTATGCACCTATACTCATTTCCTGGAGGTTCCTTAGACCCTCATCATAGAGGGATCCACCCAGGGCTAAGACTATGGGGAGGCAAATTTTAAGGGGGCTCCAAAACCTCAGTCATCAAAATTAATCTTGTAATAGTGTGTGTGTGTATACACACATATATATATATGTGTATGTATGTATAAATATATGTATATGTATATATATATGGCAAGCCACGGACTATTCACCAGCTGCCTGGTTTTATAAATAAAGTTTTATTGGAACCAACATCAGGATTAGGGTAGGGTGATTGGGAGAGGGTCATGAAAGTACAAGATCAGATTTTGTCTTTATTTATAATTGCGATATTTGGATCACCATGGGTTTTTTTTTTTTTTTGTATTTTGTCATTTTATTTATTTATTTATTTTTCTGAGATGGAGTCTTGCTCTATCGCCCAGGCTGGAATGCAGTAGCATGGTCTCCGCTCACTGCAACCTCCACCTCCTGGTTTCAAACTATTCTCCTGCCTCAGCATCCTGAGTAGCTGGGATTACAGGCATGCACCACCATGCTTGGCTAATTTTTTAATTTTTAGTAGACATAGGATTTTACCATATTGGCCAGGCTGGTCTCAAACTCCTGACCTCAAGTGGTCTGCCCGCTTTGGCTCCCCAAAGTGCTGGGATGAAAGGCGTAAGCCACTGCACCCAGCCTGTTTTGTCTTTTTAAATTATTATATTAAAATTTTATATTGTCTTTTTACATTTTTATTAAATTTTATTAAATTAAAATTTTATATTACTTGTCTTGATTTTTGAGTTTTTGGTGGCCCTGTACATTTGGTGCCCAAGGCGAGAGTCTCCCATGTCTCTCGCTCATCCGGGCCCTGGGTCTACTCCTACTGTCTCTCAGGTGTGTGTGGTCACATCTGAGTCACAGGTTGAACATGGCTGAGACAGCTGCTATGTGCCTAGAACTCCACAGTAGAGTAAGATCTATGCCTAAAAAGAACAGTTACTTGGTGAGAAAACAATACTAAGTTACTATTTTATATTTGGTAGTTAGGGAAGACCTCTGAGAAAGAGGCATTTGAAATAATCTCACACCTAGAGAAAAGTTACAAGACCTGCCCAAACCTCAGTATATTCTTCCTAGATTCAACAGCTTGTAACATTTTTCCATTTTTGTTTCCCTTTCCCCGGCCCACTCCATGCACACACAAACACACACGGTGTGCATGTGTGTACACACACATTACCTTACAAATAAAACGTTAAATGTGAAAGATAGTAGTTACTGGCACATCTTAGAATCTTCACAGGCATAATCAAGAGAAGAGATTGAAGACTAAGGAGAGAGAGGTAATCAACAATGGTCTGGAGTCTTAGAAGAAATGAGAGATGAAATTGAAGACTCACTTGGGACTGGGTTCTGGAAGGAGAAGGGACTCTTTCTTCCTTGCAAGAGGAGTGGAAAGAGATGGGTATAGTGGCAGGTAGGTCTATGGATTTAGTGGTAGGAAAGTGAGGCCATTTTGGTCTGATGGGTTCTACGTTATAAAATAGGAGTAAGGTAAGATTATTATCTGAGGGTAGAGGGAGATTTAGAGAAGGTAAGAGACAGCTTTTGTGGTGAAGAGAATAAAAGTTCCGTTAGAAAAGCACAGAAACCGTGTTGAGTGGTCTTAATGACCATTTGATGTTGGTGATCAAGAATTTAGTGCCAGGCATGGTAGCTCATGCCTGTAATCCTGACACTTTGGGAGGCTGAGAAGGGAGGATCACTTGAGGTTAGGAATTTTGAGACCAGCCTGAGCAACATAGTGAGATCCCATCCATTCAACATTAAAAAAAAATTATCTAGGTGTTATGGTGTGTTTATAGTCCAAGATACTCAGGAGGGTGAGGTGGGAGGATTGCTGGAACCCAGGTGTTTGAGGCTGCAGTGAGCTGATTGTGCCACTGCACTCCAGCCTGGGTGAGACAGCGAGACCCCATCTCTAAAATAATAATAATAATAATAATTTAAAGAGCCACAGGTATGCCAAGTTGTGCTGGAGGCATGGTACAAGCGAGACAAAGCAAATTGGTGGCCTCATCAGGGCTGGAGTGCCACAGAGGAAGAACAGTGCTTCAGAGGAGAGAGAATAAATGACACTCCCAACCATGGCATCTCAGCAGGGTATTGCCTTCACACCCACATTCCTATGACTGGTTAGCCTGATACTCTGAACCAGTGATTGGAGGCTGGTATACCACAGCCAGGGAAGGGAATTGCTTTGGTAAATTTATGATCTGGAGGAGGAGGCTTCCCTGACAACAGAAGGAGTTAACAGAGCTCGCTCTCCTTTTTCAGCCTTTGGAGGTTATCTGTATTTTCATTTGTAATAACAATAATATTATTCTATTTCTCATACACATATAAGTGTTTATGTCTTTCTTTGAAGAGCTTAAAATATTTCCCAAAGATGATATTGTTCATCTTTAACAAGGAGCGAAGAGTGTAAATTGATCATTTTCAAGTGGGGAAATTCAGCATTGAGACAACTTGCCCGATGTTACCGAGCAAAACAGTTCCAGAGATAGGGAAAGAACCCAGACATTCAGCGTTTTAGTGTCTATTTACCAGCTCATGTTTCCATGGAGAAAAATTCAGAGAACTCCAAACAGATGCTGAGCCCACATTCTATTCCTGAAGATACATCTGAACTGTGTTCATCAAGGTTTGCAAAGCTTTCAGAGAGCTAGGAATGACTTTGGTGGGGGCGTGAAAGACGAGGTAATTTTTAGTTCAATTTTGGAAAGCATCCCATCCTACTTGGTGAGAAGCTGAATTCAGTGTCAGTTGGGTGTTTCCTTTCTTTTCTTTTTTTTTTTGAGTTTCTTTTTTTATTATTATTATACTTTAAGTTCTAGGGTACATGGGCACAACGTGCAGGTTTGTTACATATGTATACATGTGCCATGTTGGTGTGCTGTACCCATTAACTCATCATTTACATTAGGTATATCTCCTAATGCTATCTCTCTCCCCTCCCCCCACCCCACGACAGGCCCCGGTGTGTGGTGTTCCCCTTCCTGTGTCCAAGTGTTCTCATTGTTCAATTCCCACCTGTGAGTGAGAACATTCAGTGTTTGGTTTTCTGTCCTTGCGATAGTTTGCTCAGAATGATGGTTTCCAATTTCATCCATGTCCCTACAAAGGACATGAACTCATGCTTTTTTATGACTGCATAGTATTCCATGTTGTGTATGTGCCACATTTGCTTAATCCAGTCTATCATTGATGGACATTTGGGTTGGTTCCAAGTCTTTGCTATTGTGAATGGTTCTGCAATAAACATACATGTGCATGTCTTTGTAGCAGCATGATTTATAATTCTTTGGATTTATACCCAGTAATGGGATGGCTGGGTCAAATGGTATTCCTAGTTCTAGATCCTTGAGGAATCGCCACACTGTCTTCCACAATGGTTGAACTAGTTTACAGTCCCAACAGCAGTGTAAAAGTGTTCCTATTTCTCCACATCCTCTCCAG
>NW_012119598.1:812581-812984 GCF_000951035.1 Colobus angolensis palliatus
TCCATATGAACTTTAAGGTAGTTTTTTCCAATTCTGTGAAGAAAGTCATTGGTAGCTTGATGGGGATGGCATTGAATCTATAAATTACCTTGGGCAGTTATGGCCATTTTCACAATATTGATTCTTCCTATCCATGAGCATGGACTGTTCTTCCATTTGTTTGTGTCGTCTTTTATTTTGTTGAGCAGTGGTTTGTAGTTTTCCTTGAAGAGAGGTCCTTCACATCCCTTGTAAATTGGATCCCTAGGTATTTTATTCTCTTTAAAGCAATTGTGAATGGGAGTTCATTCATGATTTGACTCTCTGTTTGTCTGTTATTGGTGTATGGGAATGCTTGTGATTTTTGCACATTGATTTTGTATCCTGAGACTTTGCTGAAGTTGCTTATCAGCTTAAGGAGATT
>NW_012119598.1:817864-820302 GCF_000951035.1 Colobus angolensis palliatus
GTTTCTGCTGAGAGATCTGCTGTTAGTCTGATAGGCTTCCCTTTGTGGGTAACCTGACCTTTCTCTCTGGCTGCCATTAACATTTTTTCCTTTATTTCAACTTTGGTGAATCTGACAATTGTGTGTCTTGGAGTTGCTCTTCTCGAGGAGTATCTTTGTGTCATTCTCTGTATTTCCTGAATTTGAATGTTGGCTTGCCTTGCTAGGTTGGAGAAGTTCTCCTGGATGATATCCTGAAGAGTGTTTTCCAACTTGGTTCCATTCTCCCTGTCACTTTCAGGTACACCAATCAGACGTAGATTTGGTATTTTCACATAGTCCCATATTTTTTGGAGGCTTTGTTCATTTCTTTTTACTCTTTTTTCTCTAAACCTCTCTTCTCACTTCATTTCTTCAATCACTGATACCCTTCCTTCCAGTTGGTCGAATTGGCTACTGAAGCTTGTGCATGCGTCACGTAGTTCTCTTGCCATGGTTTTCAGCTCCATCAGGTCATTTAAGGTCTTTTCTATGCAGTTTATTCTAGTTAGCCATTTGTCCAATCGTTTTTTTTTAAGGTTTTTAGCTTCTTTGTGATTGGTTTGAAAATCCTCCTTTAGCTCAAAGAAGTTTGTTATTACTGATCTTCTGAAGCCTTCTTCTCTCAACTTGTCAAAGTCTTTCTCTGTCCAGCTTTTTTCCGTTGCTGGCAAGGAGCTGCGTTCCTTTGGAGGAGAAGAGGAGTTCTGATTTTTAGAATTTTCAGCATTTCTGCTCTGGTTTCTCCCCATCTTTGTGGTTTTATCTACCTTTGGTCTTTGATAATGGTGATGTACAGATGGGGTTTTGGTGTGGATGTCCTTTCTGTTTTCTAGTTTTCCTTCTAACAGTCAGGACCCTCAGGTACAGGTCTGTTGGAGTTTGCTGGAGGTCCACTCCAGACCCTGTTTGCCTGGGTATCACCAGCTGAGACTGCAGAACCACAAATATTGCAGAATGGCAAATGTTGCTGCGTGATCGTTCCTCTGGAAGCTTCATCTCAGAGGGGCACCCGGCTGTATGAGGTGTCAGTTGGCCCCTACTGGGAGGTGCCTCCCAGTTAGGCTACTCGGGGGTCAGGGACCTACCTGAGGAGGCAGTCTGTCCATTCTCAGATCTCAAACTCCCTGCTGGGAGAACCACTACTCTCTTCAAAGCTGTCAGACAGGGACGTTTTAAGTCTGCAGAAGTTTCTGCTGCCTTTTGTTCAGCTATGCCCTGCTCCCAGAGGTGGAGTCTACAGAGGCAGGCAGGCCTCCTTGACCTGTTGTGGGTTCCACCCAGTTCGAGCTTCCAGGCTGCTTTGTTTACCTACTCAAGCCTCAGCAGTGGTGGGTGCCCCTCCCCCAACCTTGCTGCCACCTTGCAGTTTGATCTCAGACTGCTGTGCTAGGAGTGAGCAAGGCTCTGTGGGCGTGGGACCCTCTGAGCCAGGTGAGGGATATAATCTCCTGGGGTGCCATTTGCTAAGACCACTGGAAAAGTGCAGTATTAGGGTGGGAGTGACCTGATTTTCCAGGTGCCGTCTGTCACGGCTTCTCTTGGCTAGGAAAGGGAATTCCCTGACCCCTTGCACTTCCCAGGTGAGGCAGTGCCTCACCCTCTTCAGCTCATGGTCTGTGGGCTGCACCTGCTGTCCTGTACCCACTGTCCGACAAGCCCCAGTGAGATCAACCTGGTACCTCAGTTGGAAATGCAGACATCACCCATCTTCTGCATTGCTCACACTGGGAGCTGTAGAGTGGAGCTGTTCCTATTCAGCCATCTTGGAACCCCCAGCAGTTGGGTATTTTCTTGGTGGAGGTTCTCTATCACACCATGTCAGCCCAACCTCCATGCCTTTCCCGTGGAATCATCCCTTTCTACCCATTCTGTGCTATCTTTCTCTTCCATTATGCAGATTAGTCTGGCCGCTTCTTTGAGAGACCCTCTTCCCAAAAACCTTCCCCTGAAACTTAGCCGTGGTGGTCTCCCTTTTGTGTGACACTTGATTGCCCTCTATGCTTTTTACTGAAGGACATAAATTTGTAGCCCCCTGTATTAGTCCATTTTCATGCTCCTGGTAAAGACATACCCAAGACTGGGAAGAAAAAGAGGTTTAACTGGACTTACAGTTCCACTGGTTGAGGAGGCCTCAGAATCATGGCCAGAGGTGAAAGGCACTTCTTAAATGGCGGCGGCAAAAGAAAAATGAGGAAGAAACATAAGCATATCATAAGATCTGATAAATCCATCAGATCTCATGAGACTTATTTGTTATCACAATAATAGCACAGGAAAGACCAGACCCCATAATTCAATTACCTTCCCCTGGGACCCTCCCACAACACTTGGGAATTCTGGGAGATAAAATTCAAGTTGAGATTTAGGTGGGGACACAGCCAAACCATATCACCCTCCTAGGGTATAGTTGGAGGTGG
>NW_012119598.1:821117-826654 GCF_000951035.1 Colobus angolensis palliatus
ACCCTCCTAGGGTATAGTTGGAGGTGGGGTCAAATTAGTGGTATGCTACGAAATGTTTAAACAGTGAACGCTTATAAAAAAAAAAAAAAAAAAAAGAAAGCCTTGATTTGTAGGGTTTCCCAATTTTCATGGTGTAAATCCTCCCAACAAGCAACTAACATGATTGGTTGCAAGCTACCAATACAACAATACTAAACCCCGACTTTAGAAGGATTGTGCCTAATTGGCTCTAGTGAACCTGTATGAGCTGGCCCCAGTGCCCCAGTGGTGTCTTAAAGATATGTATTGTGTGCCTCACAGATTCTCTTGGCTTTCTTCATCTTCTGAACTCACAGCTGCTCTCTCCACCCCAGTTGCTACCACTGACTCTGTGTGAGCTGTGTGGTTTTCCCAGCTGAGGTTGGCAAAATGCCTATCCTGAGTACCCTATTTAAAATTGATGTTCATCATCCACTCCACATTCCTTATTCCTTCACTCAGTTCTAGTTATTCCACACCACTTAAAACTTTCTACCATATGGTATCATTTATTTATTCATTACATTTAATACTTTTTTTATCTGTGTCTCCAAATGGAATGAAAGTTCAAGAGGACAGGGATTTGTTTTTTGTTTTGTTTAATGATGTACCACAAATGCTTTGAACAGTCCTTTTTTTTTTGAGACGGAGTCTGGCTCTGTTGCCCAGGCTGGAGTGCAGTGGCGTGATCTTCTCAGCTAACTGCAACCTCTGCCTCCTCAGCCTCCTGAGTAGCTGGGACTACAGGTGCATGACACCATGCCTGGCTAATTTTTTGTGTTTTTAGTAAAGACAGGTTTCACCCTATGACCCAGGCTGGTCTCGAACTCCTGAGCTCAGGTGATCCACCCACCTCCACCTCCCAAAGTGCTGGGATTACAGTCATGAGCCACCATGCCCAGCCTGAACAGTATTTTTGAATAGAATAGGTGCTCAATGAGTATTTGTTAAATGAATGAATGAATGAATGAGATACTATGGCTTCTACTTTCTCACTTTTTACCAAGCACCTAGATGGTGCAGATAGTTCAGATCTAAACAAATATTTGTTGATTGATTGCTTTTGAGAGGTTAGAGAGGAGTTGTTGACAACTAAAGTGGGAACAGACAGTTTCCTTAGTTTCTGAAAGGGCTGTCACTGAACAAGCCCACGATTCTTCAGCTGGGAAAATCCAGTGCCTTCTTAGTATCAGAGAGCTTGGCAAACAGTTTTTATTCACAATGTGATTAAAGCATTATCTGAACACCCTCCCTTCCCCTGCCACCCCGCTGCCCCAGGATTGGGAGAAAGAATTCACTGAGATCTCATCAATTTAAATTGTGCTCAGGAAGCAAAAATCAACCTGTCATCCTTAAAACTCACTTGGGCATGCACATCGAACTGTTCAATCCTACAGAATCTGCCTGTTGCTGAACTGACTAGATCTGGTGATTGGGAATACTGAATTTACTTCACACAACCCCAGTAGAATATCTGAGGACCTGCCTGGCTGAAAAGCAGGAGAGCTGTGCTTTCCTTAGATGAGAAGTGGGGAAAATGAGGGATATTCTCAGAATGAATTAGTAATTTTTGTTTGTAGGGTTTTGTGCTTATTCTGATGCAACGTTTATTGCAGGTCTCCTATTAGCTTAGTGGCCCCAAATGCCTGTGGGGAAAAAATTATTACCTCACTTTTACAGATGAGGAAACAGGCTCATATTGAGGCTCTAAAGTGCTTATATCTATTAGCTGTTGCTATGTAATAACCACACCAAAAGTTAGAGGCTTAAAATTACCGCCATTTATTCATTTCTCAATTGGCTTATCAGAAATTTATGCTGGGCCCAGTGAATTGTTCTTCTGTTTTTTAAATATATATATATAAAATATATATCATATATATTTTCTTATATATAATATATGAGATGAGATCGGTCTCACTATGTTGCCCAGGCTGGCCTTAAACTCCTGGGCTCAAGCAGTCTTCCCGCCTTGGCCTCTCAAAGTGCCTACCTTGAGTACCCTATCTAAAACTGATATTCATAGTTAATTCCACGTTTCTTACTCCCTCACTCAGTTCTAGTTATTCCACAGCACTTAAAACTTTCTAACACACAGTATTATTTATTTATTTATTTGAGATGGAGTCTTGCTCTGTTGCCCAGGCTGGAGTGCAGCGGCATGATCTCAGTTCACTGCAACCTCCATCTCCCAGGTTCAAGCAATTCTCCCGCCTTGACCTCCCAAGTAGTTGGGCTTACAGGTGTGTGCTACCACACCTGGCTAATTTTTGTCTTTTTAGTAGGGATGGGGTTTCGTCATGTTGGCCAGGTTGCTCTCAAGCTCCTGACCTCAGGTGATCCACCCACCTTGGTGTCCCAAAGTGCTGGGATTACAGGTGTGAGCCACTGCGCTTGACCTGTATCATTTATTTATTCACTCAATTTATTACTTTTTTCTCTGTATCTCCAAATGGAACAAAAGTTCAAGAGGGTGGGGATTTGTTTTTTGTTTAATGATGTACCCCAAATCCTTTGAATAGTACTTTTGAACAGAGTAGGGAGGGATTACAGAGTAGTAGGGATTACAGGCGTGAGCCACTATGCCCGGTTGGTTCTTCTGTTCCTCATTGGTCTCTCTTACGCACCTTCAATCAGCTGCAGAGTATTCTCACCATTGGCTGGGTTAATGGGGGCAACTGGGCTGTGTGTTCTTCTTCCTCATCCAGCAGGCTAGCCCTGGCTAATTTACAGTGGATCTCTTGAAGTGTAGGCTCAGCACTGGCACATAACCACACCTGCTTCCTTCTCTTGGTCAAGGAGGTCACAAGATTTAAGAGGTGGGGAAATAGATTCCATCTCTCAGTGAGAGTGGCTGCAAAGGTATGTAACGAGGCACTTTACTCCGGAGAGGAGTGAAGAACCCACCAAAAAATAACATAGTGCTTGGCCAGCTGAGGGCTTTTGCAGTTATCCTGTCTTCTACTGGACCCTCCTTTTCTGAATTTCTAATGCATTATGGTCTTTGACACCCCATTTAGTTAACTGTGTTGTATGTTATGCAGTAATTGATGAATGAGTTGCTGACCACCATCTCAGCTTTGGACCACACTGGAAAGCCTTTCCCCTTCTTCCTTCTTCTCTAACCCCATCATCTCCCTCCTGGCCACTAGCATGCGTCTTAGCCTTATATTGTTATTTCTAAGAATAATGAAGTTATAGGAAGTAGCTGTGACCACAGAGAGCTAGTGACCTGCTTATGCCATTCTCAAGTTTCCAGCTTCTTGGCATGAGTCCCCTGTGGCCTTAAGTTAACCCACAGTTTACGTTGAATATTTCTATAGCATAGGCAGATTATTTAGAATTGACATGGGCTTAGGATATGCAATGAAAGAGGGAGAAAGTAATTTCTGAATTGCTGGTAAGGAGAAATTTGACAGTAAATGAATTAAAAACCCTTTTTCTATTATAGAAAGCCTCAGGTATGGAGTCTAAACTGGATTTGAATTCATCATTTACCGGCTATGTATTCTCATGCAAATAATATATTCAAACTTAGTTTCTCCATCTATAAAAGGAAGAAAATAATATGCACCTACACAGTTGTCAAAAATAAATGAAATAAATATATGTAACACTCCAGGCACACATGAAATGTTTAAAACCACTTTGTTTCTTCTCTCTCCACCTGTTGTGTTTGCCTTAAGAGGAGTCCTCAAATTTCTAACTTTCTCATTTTAAATGCTACATTAGTTGTTGCAGAAAAATTTGACTCAGATAGGGGAAAGTTCCTGCAGGGGGTCTCTGAATGATAATGATGTTGAGTGTTTAGGTTGAGAAGCAAGGTGCTACTCTGGGAATTCTACGTGCAAATTACAGAGCATCTCAAGAATGGGGTAAGCAGGCCTCCAGTGAATACATTACAAAGCAACACTCCAGGAGTCAATGTTAGCTGAGACTCTGTGTCCCAGCTGACCAGTTCTAGACTCTTCTGGGCTCCTCCTCAATGAATGGTAACCTTCTGTCCTTGGGTGTTCTGAGAACCATGAGAGAGAGGCCATCAGCCAAGCCTTAGGGGCCCCTGCAGGACGAGGAGGGAGGGGAAGAAAAGGAAAGCAAGAGAGAGTCTGAGGCAGAAAAGAGGACAAACCAAGAACCCAAAAAAGGAAAGAGTTGGAACTGGCACCATGTGGTGATTTGCAGTTTACAAAGCTACACAGACATTATTGGAGCTTATTCCACACCCCGCTCCCTCCCTCTTTTTTTTTTTTTTAAGACAGTGTCTCGCTCTGTCACCCAGCCTGGAGTGAAGTGGCACGATCTCGGCTCACTGCAACCTCTGTCTCCTGGGTTCAAGTGATTCTCCTGCCTCAGCCTCCTGAGTAGCTGGGATTACAGGTATATACCACCACACCTGATATATATATATTTTGTATTTATTTTGTATTTTTAGTAGACACAGGGTTTCACCATGTTAGCCAGGCTGGTCGTGAACTCCTGACGTCAAGTAATCCACCGCCTCGGGCTCCCAAAGTACTGGGATTACAGGCATGAGCCACTGTGCCCAGCCATATTTTCCCCATTTTTCAGATGAGGAAACTGATACTCAAAATGTGTAAGTGGCTCTACCAAGATCACATAGCTAGTAAATGGCAAAGACAGAACTTAAACTCAGCTCTCCTGATTTCTTGCCTGTACGCCTGGTGGGGCATTGCACAGATGTTGTTAGGGAGAGGTTGGAAAAGGGCCACCCACGTTGTTGCAAGAGTCACTAACCGTGTCACAGGCCACTTCGGATAAAGAGCAGCTGTTCGTTTGTTGCACATATATGCATTTAATCATTACTTGGTGACTTTTTTGTCTAAAGGTGGAAAATAAACAGGCAATTATAAACAGTGTGATAACTGTCAGCAGAGTCACATGTTTCTAGGAGAGTAAATTGGAGGCAACCACCTAATCTAGTTTGGTGGCAATCAGATAAACTTCCTAGTGCCAGTGTCGTCCAAGCAGCGAGCTGGAGGACACGGGTGGTGAGGTGAGGTGAGGTGAGGTGAGCTGAGGAGGTTCTAGGAGAAAACACTGGATACAGAGGCTCGAGAAAGCAGTATCTAGAAACAGTGAAATGAGGTTGGGAGTTGGCTCTGGAGAGGAAAGCAAAGTTCATACCTTAACAAGCTTTGCAATCCAATTAGATCATTGGACTTCAGCCCGAGGGCAAAGCAAAGCCCTCAGGGAAATCACTGGATTCGATACGCATTTTCGACAGTCATTCTTGCTGCAGTGTGATGAATGGATTGGCCAGGGACAAGACTAGAGGCAGAGAGACCAGGAGGAAGCTTTACCCTAATGCAAGCAAGAGGTATTGCAATCATCTCCAGCTTCCTGTTTCTCGCAGTTTTGGAGGCTGAGAAACCCCAAATCAAGGCACCTGCAGATTTGGTATCTGGTGAGGGCCCACTTGCTGGTTCAGAGACCACCGTCTTCTTACTGTGTCCTCAGGTGGCTGAAAGAGCTGTGGAGCTCTCTGGGGTCTCTTTTTT
>NW_012119598.1:826874-833648 GCF_000951035.1 Colobus angolensis palliatus
CCAGGATGGTCTCGATCTCCTGACCTCGTGATCCGCCCGTCTCGGCCTCCCAAAGTGCTGGGATTACAGGCTTGAGCCACCGCGCCCAGCCTCTGGGGTCTCTTTTTTAAGGGCACTAATGCCATTATCAAGGGCTCCACTCCTATGACTTAATTACCAACCGAAAGCCCCACCTACAAATACCATCACATTGGGAGTTAGGATTTTAACACGTGAATTGAGGTGTTAACATAAACATTCAGTCCCTAACAAGACACTTACAGGCTGGAACCAGGGATGGAAAGAAATAGATTGATTGGCAAGGGATTAATATGGCCCAGCAGGTAGAACCTGGTGATTGCTTGGATATGGGAGGAGGGGGGAGGTGTGTGTATAGGAAAATGGGAGCATAAAGGCCCCATCTGCTGAGGGAAGGAACACTGGAGTGGAGCAGGGTTTTCAGAGTGAGACAAAGAGGTCCAGAGAAATAAGCTCAAGTTGGGATGTAATGATACCAAACAATATTTTCTCAACACTCACTACGGGCCACGTGCTGTTCACTCATTGTCTCCTTTCATTCTCACAATAATAACTCACATTTACTGAGTCCTAGTATCACAGGCCGGTAACAGGCCATGCCAATAACTTTATATGAATTGACTTATTTACCCAGTTAACTAATGAGATGGGATCTCTTATTATCCCTCATTTTACAGATCAGGAGGTGGAGGTTCACAGAGATTAAGTAATTTATCTCAGTTCCATCACTAATAATAAGCCAAGACATGAACCAGGGACCGGGTGCGGTGGCTCACGTGCATAATCCCAGCACTTTGGGAGGCCAAGGCAGGTGGATTACCTGAGGTCAGGAGTTCAAGACCAGCCTGACCAATATGGAGACACCAGATCTCTACTAAAAATACAAAAATTAGCTGGGCATGGTGGTGAGTGCCTGCAATCCTAGCTACTCGGAAGGCTGAGGCAGGAGAATTGCTTGAACCCGGAGGGCAGAGGTTGCAGTGAACCAGAATGAGGCCACTGCACACCAGCCTGGGCAACAGAGTAAGACTCTGTTAAAAACAAACAAACAAACAAAAAACTTGAACCAAACCGTTTGGCCTAGAACCCTTACTTTTAATCACTTACTATATTGCCTCTTCATTGAGTATTCAGGGCCTATGGGATCTCCAGGACAACATGTCTAGTGGGTAGTAAGAAAGAAATACAAACTAGGAATACAGATTTGTGATTTATCAACAAGCCATAGGAGTGAATGAACTGTGCAAGTTAAGAAGGAGGGGAACTGGGCCTGGCGTGGTGACTCACACCTGTAATCCCAGCACTTTGGGAGGCCGAGGTAGGCAGATCACCTGAGGTCGGGAGTTGGAGACCAGCCTGACCAACATGGAGAACCTGGTGTCATCAACAGGGAGTCTCTACTAAAAATACAAAATTAGCCAGTGTGGTGGCATATGCCTGTAATCTGAGCTACCCGGGAAGTTGAGACAGGAGAATCGCTTGAACCCAGGAGGCAGAGGTTGCGGTGAGCTGAGATGGTGCCAACTGCACTCCAGCAGTTGGACAACAAGAGCGAAACTCCATCTCAAAAAAATAAAATAAAAAAATAAAAAATAAAAACAAAAGAAGGAGGGGAACAGACAAAACCCAGAGAAACCCCAGCATTCACAGGCCAGGGGGAAGGAGCTTGCCAGGAGCAGTGGTTGGAAAATGTGAAGATAGGGAAACTGCCGGGGAGGAACCTTTGCAGGCAGTGTGGCCTCCTGTGTCAATACTGCAAGGACCTTGAAGATGAGGAGGCAAGAAGACGGCTTTGGCACCATGGCAGTGACCTTGGCAAGAGCCATTTTGGTGGAGTGCTGAGTGGGTTCCAGAAAGAAAATTAGGTAAGGAACGGAGAGAGTTAATGTAGCCCTCCCTGCCACGCTCTCAAAAATATCAAATATAAAGAGAAACAACAGCATGTGAACGTAAGGAGGATGTGGACCAAAGGAGAAGCTTTTTCTTTAAGATGGACGAGACCTGAGCATGTCTAAATGCTGGTGGGAAACAGCGAGTGTAAGGAGGGAAGACATACGGCAGAGAGAGGACTAGAGATGCAGTGAGGTCTCTGAGGTGGTGGGCGGAGGGAGTCGGAAAGTGATAGGACCTGGAGTTCAGGTTCATTGCTCTTTCTTTTGTTAACACATATTCCTTAAGTGTCTGCCGCAAGGAGCTTGGGTCTTCACCAAGCACTGTTCCCCGACCAAACCGAGGGTTGAGCTGCTTATTCTCATGGCCCAATAATGAGATACAGATGAACTGGGAGATAAGGGAGTTTATTTCTGTAGCCAGTGACAAGGAGAAGGTCTGGAAATTATCACCAGACCAACTCAAAATTACAAAGTTTTCCAGAGGTTATATCCCATCTAAGCTATATGTCTACGTGTAAGTGTGCATTCATCTAAAGACATAAGTGATTAACTTCATCTATAACTAAGGGCTGAGTCCTGAAGACCTTCCTCTGGAACCTCAGTAAATTTACTTACTCTAAATGGGTCCAGGTGCTGGGGTGATTACCCTTATCTTGTCTCCTGCTAAATTATGGAGGTTAGGGGAGTTCTTTCAGAACCCAAATAAACTTGTTTGTGGAGGCCTGGGGAGTTTCTTCAGATCCCCAATAAAACATTTTAAATCCTAAACGGGTCCTGTTAGGAATTCCTTCATTATCTTATCATGCTTCAAGGCCCAGGCAAAGCCTAGGCAAGGCTCTTGGTGGATTTTGTTACATCCCAGCCTTTGCATGAGGGCACTGGCTCTCTCAGCTTTTAATATTTAACTTACCCAGTCAGTCAGTGCTGAAAAGTTGTTATGGAGGCCTGCGTTCGTGAGACCTGGCCTGCCACAGCACCTCTTCATTGCTTCCTCTGTGACCGAAGAGGAAGAGTGAGGATAGGACCCTTGTGAAGATTTTAGATGCAGGCTTAGGAGGATGAGGGGTACTGTCTGAGGTCTGAGAAGTAAGGAACCGAGGGTGAATGTGGTCACGGTGTTGAAGGAGACTGGGGGAAAATGGGCAATGCTCAAAACGATCATGGCGGAGACTGCTGATTTGGAAATAGAAGGAGGCTGTGCTGTGTTGAGGGCCCACTGAACTGGAGGCTGTGGACACTGTTCAGCAGACCCTGTGTGTGATCCTCTTCATCAGCACTCCCTGTCTGGGTGATGGAGGCCGGATGGACAGTTGGATGAAACCAAAGCCCACCCCCAGCAATGGAGGCTATACAAGGATGACAAAAGAGTGAATAAAAGAGTGAGGATACTGGCAAGAGAGTAGTTGAACTGATGGACCAGATGGGGTCTCAATCGTATGCAGAAGGGAAATAAAAATGGAAAACGCCCATAGAAATTATTATTATTATTTTTGAGGTGGAGTTTCACTCTTTCGTCCAGGCTGGAGTGAAGTGGCATGATCTTGACTCACTGCAACCTCCGCCTCCCAGGTTTAAGTGATTCTCCTCCCTTAGCCCCCTGAGTAGCTGGGATTATAGGCACCCACGACCACACCCAGCTAATATTTGTATTTTTAGTAGAGACGGGGTTTTGCCATGTTGGCCAGGCTGGTCTCGAACTCCTGACCTCAGGTTTTCTACCCGCCTTGGCCTCCCAAAGTGCTAGGGTTACAGATGTGAGCCACTGCACCCAGCTACCCATAGAAATTAGAAATTTTGATTGGGCGCAGTGGCTCATGCCTGTAATCCTAGCACTTTGGGAGGCCGAGGCAGGTGAATCACTTTAGGCCAGGAGTTCGAGACCAGCCTGCACAACCTAGTGAAACCCCATCTCTAGTAAAAATACAAAAACTAGCTAGGCATGGTGGTAATCCCAGCTACTTGGGAGACTGAGGCACAAGGGTCACTTGAACCCAGGAGGCTGAGGTTGCAGTGAGCTAAGATCGTGCCACAGCACTCCAGCGTGGGTGACAGAGTGAGATTCTATCTTAAATAAATAAATAAGAAAATTTGAGGATTCAAAAATCTCAGTGAATCAGAGAACAAGTGTAGTGGGACTAAGAAAGGAAAAGTAGTTGAACTGATGGACCAGATGGGTTCTAGATTGTGATAGCTTCAATTATGTTCACAAATTCTTTGGCACTCCCTTCAAAAGATGGAGCCTAGTTCCCTCTCCTTGAGCATGGGCTGGACTTGGTGCTTCCATTCTAACATGGAGAAAAAAACAGAAGGAACCAGGTTATAAAGGCACTCTGGCTTCAGTGTGGTGTCTCTTGGATCGCTTGCTCTGGGGGGACTTAGCTGCCGTGTCTTGAAGACATTCAAGAATCCCTGTGGAGAGGCCCACGTGGTGAGGAACTGAGGCCTCCTGCCAACAACCAACTTTATCTTGCCAGGTGTGTAAGTGCGCCATGGAGGAAATAGGTAAGCATCTTGGCAGCAACGTCCCAAGAGGCCTTGAACCAGAACCACTCAGCTAAGCTGCTCCTGGATTCCTGACTCAGAAACTGTGTGAGTTCATAAATTGTTGTTTTAAGCTGCTGAGGTTTGGGGCAATCAGTATTGCCACCATAGGAAACAACAGAGGCACTGAAAAATGAGAGAATGAGCATGGATGGTAGAATGTTTGAATCCCAGACACCAGAGGTTCAACAGATGTGGGCATACAACAATGAATGTCAGAAATGGCTTGGAAGAGAGGATGCTGGAGCTGCAAAATTCAGGAAGTTGAAATATTGGGCAGCTTGTCGGAATTAGAGTAAAGTTACCCAAACCAAAGCAGAACTCAGCTCAAAGAGAGACCATGAGCCATGGACGAGGGCTTCGATGAGGACGAGTGACAGGCATGCAGGTGGATGGCATCACTGAGTAGGGTCAGATGGCATGAGTAGGAGCCTTCACATAGAAGTGAGGGAGTAATGGTTTTGATGCAGGATTATTCTCTGCCGGGCTCCCAGCAGGGGTACTCCATCTACTTGGCCTGCTATGCTCAGGCCCTTGCAGGAGGGAACACGTCAGTGAGTGAGTGTGGGATCCAGCCCACCATAGGAGCAAGCTCTATGCAGGGCCCATGGCCAGACCAGGCGTGTTACCTCAAGAGGAACGTGGCAGTGCCCAGGCAGGGGTACCCACCACCTGAAAGCCCCAGAGTGGGTATTAGTGTGTTAATTAGCTCTCTTAGTTCTGTCATCCATGGCCAGATGGGCGGTGGTGTGTTAGCAGCTCAGTCAGTCCCTGGCCCCATTGTGTGAGGCAGCTGCCCTCTGCCAGCGAGGGCGAAGGGCCAGTGTGACAGTCTTTCTGGGTGCCCACACTCGGTGGGTCCTGAGCTCTTTTCTAGCACCCAAGAAAAATGAGGTCATGCTTGGCAATTAAAGGATGGTGAGGGCGGAGAATTTTATTGAGCAGCTCTCAGTAGAGAGGGGAACTGGAGAGGGAATGGGAAGGGCAGGTCATCTTCCTCCAAACAGAAGTCAGGAGGTCTCTTCCCTGAAGTCAGGCCGTCTCCCTCTCTCCCCTCTACAGACTGAGTCTGGGATTTTTATAGGAACAAGGTGGAGGTGGGGTCATTTGATTGGTTAAAAGGCATTATTCAGAAAGAACCAATCAGGAGAGAGTAGGCAAATAAGAATAGAAGTTCTCACTCTGGTCTGTGGGTTTTAGGCTGTTTCTGGCTCGAAGGTGGGGTTTCACTGGGCACCCACCCCTATCTTCCTAGGATTTCTTTGCCTCCTGCCCCTATTAATTTGAAAGCAACACAAGCTCACGAAGGGGCTCCAGTCCCTCTCCAGATTCCAGGGCTTTGTGGTGTGGCAGGATGAGTGGCCACACTTGAGAGACTCAGGAGACAGTGAGGTTTAACCTAAAGCCATGAGCTGCGAATCCACTCAAGCAGGAGGCTGAAAATGCAAATATAGGAAAGTACAGTTACTGTGGAGTGGGGATGCCGCAAGATATGGCAAAGGTTTTGGAAGAAAGGGAGTGAAGGGGTGTGTGTGTGTGTGTGTGTGAAATTAAACCTGAGGCACACTGAAGAGGATTCAGGCAAAGCTAACTGACTGCTTGTGAGGTTTCTGGGATATCCCTCCAGTCGCTGTCACAAACACTAATTCCATTTCTCAGCAGTTCATGCTTATAATGCACACATTACTGGAGTCACACAAACACAGCAGCCCTGCATGTTAAACATGGGATCTGGGTCACAGGCATTCAACATCCTGAGATTTTTCTCTTATAAAATATCATTCTTGCAGAAGTCTGATTAATCCTTCATATTGTTTGAAAGGATATAGTTAGATAACAGGCTTCTAAAGGCAACTTTCTAATCTAGTACAGGGAGATAGTAAATATTTGTTGTTACATGGTTGACGTCTTTTTTTTTTTGTTATTGTTGGGGAGGTTCGTTTTATTTCTTTTTGTTAAAAATGAAACCTTAGCTGGGTGTGGTGACATGCACCTGCAGTCGCAGCTACTTGGGAGGCTGAGGTGGGAGAATTGCTTGAGTCTGGGAGATTGAGGCTGTCATAAGCCATGATTGCATCACTGAGTTCCAACCTGGGTGACAGAGCAACACCCTGTCTCAAAACAAACAAACAAACAAACACACAAACCACATTCTCTACATCTGAGGGTATCCTATAGAAAATAACTCAGTGTTTGGGATTTATTCAGGGTTTGTAGAATAAGTAAACGTTTCTTAAGTGTACAGATTAATGCTTACATAGCTGGGCACGGTGGCTCATTCCTGTAATCTCAGCACTTTGGGAGGTTGAGCCAGGTGGATTGC
>NW_012119598.1:835419-842948 GCF_000951035.1 Colobus angolensis palliatus
CTTCCTTCCTTCCTTCCTTCCTTCCTTCCTTCCTTCCTCTTTTCTTCCCTCTCTCTCTTCTTCTGTCAGAATTTACTGATGAAAGCTAATGTGCTAGACAGTGTTCCAGGAACTGGGATACAAAGTGGTCAGAACTCATCTCTGGCAGTGGGAACCTGTGGTCCAGGTGGTGGAGACGAACATACAAATGTCATTGATGTTTATAGGCCGGGTGTGGTGCCTCATACCTATAATCCCAGCACTTTGGGAGCCCAAGGTGGGTGGACTGCTTGAGCTCAGTAGTTCAAGACCAGCCTTGGCAACATGGTGAAACCTTGTTTCTAGAAAAACACACAAAAATTAGCCAGGTGGGCGCCTCTAGTCCCAGCTACTAGGGAGGAAGAGGTGGCAGGATCACTTGAGCCCGGGAGGCAGAGGTTACAGCGATCTGAGATTGTGCCACTGCACTCCAGCATGGGCGGCAGAGTGAGACCCTATCTCAAATAATAATAATAATAATAATAATAATGTTTACATATTCTGTGATAGAAGACTGTACAGGGCACAACTGGACTCAGAGGACAGCGATGACTTCCACCCGTTCAGAAACAAATATGTAAGGAAAAGCTTCCGGAAGGTGCTGGTGCTTGAGCTGCAACATCAGAAGTGTCCGTGTTTGAATTCATACCAAGTAGTGGACAAACAATGACAGCAGCTGTGGCAGCAGCAGGCTTGTACTGAGTGTGTTCTGTGTGCCAGGCATCCTTCTAAATTCCTCTATTATGTTGTGCAATCCTGACAGTGACTCTCAAAGATTATACTATTTTATACTCCTATTTCAGATGAGCAAATTGAGGCACAGGGAGGCTAAGTAACTTGCCAAAGACCACAGAGCTAGTAAAACGTGGAGCCAAGATTTGAACTCAGGCACTTTGATACTAGGGCCACAGTTTCAACCATCCACAACATACTGCCTCAAATAATGTCACAGTTACAAATAAAAGTTTTCCAGTTGTTCAAATAGAGAAAGTGGGATGGGGCTGCAGGGGACATGGCTTACATCAGGGGTGTCCAATCTTTTGGCTTCCATGGGCCACATTCAAAGAAGAATTGTCTTGGGCCACACATAAAATACATGAACACTTATGACAGCTGATGAGCCAAAAAATTGCAAAAAAATCTCATAATGTTTTAAGAAAGTTTACGAATTTGTGTTGAGCTGCATTCAAAGATCTCCTAGGCTGCAAGAGGCCAGTGGGCTGCAGGTTGGATGAGCTTGGCTGAAACCATTGCTCGTCCTAAAATAGAACGGGCATGTGCCCTCAAAAAGCCCTGGGTCAGGGCATCTGTCTTGTCTTTGCAGAACAATCAGATGTTCTATGTGGAATCCATCGCTGAGCACACCAGCTTGGCAGCAGTTCATTACCTATAGTGTAGTAGTAATTGCACCATGAAGAAATTTTCTGTAACTAATTCCAGCAATAATTAGATTAGATACTTACTTAGTGCATATTTCAATAAAGCTGCAATGTTAACTTCATGTTCAAATGAACAAGACTGTTTTGCAGAGATCAAATGACACCACATTAAATTGACACTGAAGAGTGCCTGTTGGCAGAGTTTTGGCTAAGCCATGGGGTCAGGTTATCTTGAACTAGCAAACAAAGTCTTGAAATTATTAATGTCTTTATGTTTACTAAACTATGTAAACAGAGGTTCTCTGCCTAACGGAAGTCAAAATATATAGGCCAATTAAAGAGCTGGACTTCAGGCTACAGGCTATTTCTACATATGTTAGTTTAGCAAAACAGGATCTATTGTGTTAGTTTGAAATATTATTGGGTTTATATTTTGGTTAGGACTTAACATGTATGTTGCCTTGGTTTTACGGTTGTGTAAGAGGCTTAAGGAGTTTATTTTCTTTAAATTAATATTGCAACGTTCTTTTTTCTTTCTTTCTTTCTTTTTTTTTTTTTTTGGTTAGAGATGGGGTCTCACTGTGTTGCACAGATTGTATTCTGACTCCTGGGCTTGACGGATCCTCCTGCCTCAGCCTCTCATGTAGCTGGGATTACAGGCACACATGCCACCAGGCCAGACTGCAAATTCCAGCTTCTACCTCATCATTCATTTGAAAGTTTATGATTTTCCCTTTTTTCAGTCCTGGAGAACTGGGTCTTGGACACTTGGCTAAGACAATTTGTGGACACCCAGAGAGCATTGCTCACTCGTTCTTTTTGACTGCTTTCTGTCCCTAGCTCTTACATATTACCTACTGTCAGAGACAGTAGTTTTCAGTTTCATATTTCATTGAGTGTGTAGATAAAGCACTCAGAAACGCACTTAGGCTGCAAGCCACAGAGAACCCAATGCCCAGCTCCCGGGGAGTTCGGGAAGGCAAGTGTTTTTAGGTGACAGCAGTGATGTCCTAAACAAAGTCTGAGTGTTGCTGTTCAGCAGGAAGGGGAGATGGATACATGGTAGGAAACTAGCAGAGTCAGCTACACTGAATGGGTGAAAGAAAAGTCAAAACCTTTCTTACGTTTCTCTCTAATTAGTCCCTCCTTCCCACTGTTCTCTCCTTGGCTCTTTAGAGGTAGTGTTGTGCTGATATACGTTACCCATTGGGCTCTCTGAGAGAAAAAGCTCTGGTTTATGGTGTTTGTCAGTTTCCACGGTGTAAATGTGTCTACCATGGTGAGTTTCAAGCTACCTGCGTGACGCCACTGAGCACAGCCTTGGGAAGAGATGCCCAGTGGCTCACCATCACACGGTTTTTCTACCGGACACATACAGCAGGACTCACAGCCTCAAGTGTACACGTAATAGTACAATGTTTTATTACTCTGCCAGGGCTGCCATAATAAAGTACCACAGGCTGGGTTGCTTAAACCAGCAGTCCCCAACCTGTTGGCACCAGGGACTGGTTTAATGGAAGACAATTTTTCCATAAACCAAAGGTTGGGAGAATGACTTCGGGATGATTGAGTCACATCACATTTATTGTGCACTTTATTTCTATTCTTATTATGTTGTAGTATATAATGAAATAATTATACAACTCACCATAATGTAGAATCAGTGGGAACCCTGAGTTTTCTTTCCTGCAACTAGATGGTCCCATCTGGGGGTGATAGGAGACAGTGACAGATCATTAGGCATTAGTTAGATTCTCATAAGGAGCATGCAATCTAGATCCCTCGCACACACAGTTCACAATAGGGTTGGCGCTCCTATGAGAATCTAATGCCACCGCTGGTCTGATAGGAGGCGGGGGCAGGAGCTCAGGCCATAAGGCTCGTCCACCCTCCGCTCACCTCCTGCTGTGCAGCCTGGTTCCTAACAGGCCATGAACTGGTACTGGTGTGTGGCCAGGGGCTGGGGACCCTTGGCTTAAACAACAGAAACTTATTTTTTTACAGTTCTGGAGGCCGGAAGTTGACAATCAAGACATCAGCAGGGTTGGTTTCTCCTGAGGCCTTTGTGGCTTGCAGATGGCCACTGTCTTCTTGTTTGTTTTTGTTTTTTGTTTTTTGTTTTTTTTTTGAGACGGAGTCTTGCTCTGTCTCCCAGGCTGGAGTACAGTGTCGTGATCTCGGCTCACTGCAACCTTTGCCTCCTGGGTTCAAGCCATTTTCCTGCCTCAGCCTCCCCAGTAGCTGGGATTACAGGCATGCACCGCCATGCCCTGCTAATTTTTGTATTTTTAGTAGAGACAGGGTTTCAACATCTTGGCCAGGCAGGTCTTGAACTCCTGACCTCGTGATCTGCCCGTCTTGGCCTCCCAAAGTGCTGGGATTACAGGCTTGAGCCACCACACCCAGCCGGGCCACTGTCTTCCTGTCTCTTCACACGCTTGTCCCTCTGTGCACATGGACCTCTGGGCGTCTCTCTGTGTGACCAAATTCCCTCTGCTTATGAAGATACTATCCTATTGGATTAGGGCCTATACCCTAATAACCTCATTTTACCTTCATCAACTCTTTATGGACCCCTCTGCAAATACAGTCACATTCTGAGGCACTGGGGGTCAGGGCTTCAGCATAGGAATTGAGGGGAAGGGGACACAACACAGCCCATAACAAATGTGGTAAAATAATTAGGAAGCAATCAACTTTAAGTATTTCCTTTGTTTCTCAACATGTATTTAATTATAAATTTATAGTATTTAAGTTTTAATAATGTTTATGTTTAACAGCTGACTTAAAAAAATAACTGAAGATTTAAACATAGGCTCTCATGAGCTGGTATGAGCTGATTCCAGCACTGCTTTAAAAGAAAATAAAAGCTTTTACTTTTATTTCGTTACTACCCACCTGAAATACAAAGTGCTGTGTGGCAGGGTGTCAATTTTCTTAAGGTTTCTTTGCTGGCAACAATCTCCTCATTATTGTGAGAAAATGAAATAATCCCTAGGCTGACTCCAGTGGTAATACTCTTTCATTTTAAAAAAGACCCTGGCCAGATATGGTGGCTCACACCTGTAATCTTAATACTTTGGGAGGCCAAGGCAGGAGGATCACCTGAGGTCAGGAGTTTGAGACCAGCCTGGCCAACATGGTGAAACCCCATCTCTACTAAAATTAGCTGGGTGCAAAAATTAGCCGGTGTGGTGGTGCACACCTGTAGTCCCAGCTGCTCAGGAGGCTGAGGCAGGAGAATCACTTGAATTGGGAGGTGGAGTTTGCAGTGAGCCGAGATCATGCCACTGTACTCCAGCCTGGGTGACAGAGCAAGCTTCCGTCTCAAAAAAAAAGAAAAAAGAAAAAAAGAAAAAAAAAGATCCTAATAATAACTAGTGGTTGCATGATGCTTTGCAATTGAAAAAAATATTTTAACTTATTCCACACTCTATTTAAAAATTGAGTACCTGATCTGGGCTATGTCCCTCCCAAATTCATATGTTGAATCCTCCATGTGATGGTATTAGAAGGGGGGACTTTGGGGTGATTATGTCATCAAGGTGGAGTACTCATCATATTACCACCCTTATAAGAAGAGACACTTAGAGCTAAATGATGAGAACTTATGAACATGAAGAAACAACAGACACTGGGGTCTATTCGAGGGTGGAGGGAGGGAGGAGGGAGAAGAACAGAAAAGATAACTATAGGGTACTGGGCTTAATAACTGGGTGAAGAAATAATCTGTACAACAAACCCCATGACATGAGTTAACCTCTGTAACCTTCACATGAACTCCCAAACCTAAAATAAACATTAAAAAAAAAAAAAAAAGGAGAGTCACAAGGCTGGATGCAGTGACTTGCACCTATAATCCCAGCAGTTTGGGAGGCTGAGGCAAGAGGATTGCTTAAACCCAGAAGTTCATGACCAGCCTGGGAAACATAGCGAGGTTTCTGTCTCTGTAAGAAATTTTTAAAATTAGCCCAGAGTGGTGGTGCATGCCTGTGGTCCCTGCAACTTGAGAGGCTGAGGTGGGAGTATCTCTGGAGCCCAGGAGTTTGAGGCTGCAGTGAGCTATGATCGTTGCACTGCACTCCAGTCTGGGTGACAGGGTGAGACCCTGTCCCTGAAAAGAAAAAGAAGAAGAAGAAGGACAGGAGGAGGGAGAAGAGGAGGAGGAGGAGGAAGAAGAAGGAGGAGGAGGAGGAAGAAGAAGGTGGAGGAGGAGGAGGAGGAGGAAAGATATATGAGAGCTTGCCTCCTTTCTCTCTGCTCTCTACCATGAGCACACCAGCAAGAAATCAGCATTCTGAAAACCAAGAAGCAGGCCCTCACCAGATGTTGAATCTGCCAGCATCTAGATTTTGGACTTCCCAGCCTCCAGAACCATGAGAGATAAATATTTTTTGTTAAAACCACCCAGTCTATGGCATTTTTGCTATAACAGCCTGAGCTAAGACAGTGCCCATCAACTGCCAAGCACTGTGCTGGGAAACAGGGGGCATCAAGAGAACAAGAGAGACATGATCCCTCCCCCATGGCACTTACGTCTTTCAGGAGATGACATCAAACAAATAGTCATTTAAATACTAATCATAGTAGTTCTAAATGCTAGAGGAACACGTATGGGACACTATGGGGGCATTTAATAAGAGGAAGCAGCTGGGTGTGGTGGCTCATGCTTGTAATCCCAGCACTTTGAGATGCCAAGGCAGGAGGATCATTTGAGCCCAGGAGTTTGCAACCAGCCTGGGAAACACAGTGAGACCCCACCTTTAAAAAAATTAAAAAATTAGCTGGGTGTGGTGGTGTACACCTGTAATGTCAGCTACTCGGGAGGCTGAGGTGGGAGAATTGTTTGAGCCCAGGAGTTTGAGGCTGCAGTGAGCTATGATCTCACTACTGTACTCTAGCCTGGGCAACAGAGAGAGACACTGGCGCTAAGAAAAAAAAAAAAAGAACCGAACCTCATCCAGGAAGTCATGTTTATCTTGAGAAATGAGATTTAACCTGTGTTTTGGGCAGGTCCTCCCTTCTAAAATATGTGTTGAAATCCTAATCCCCAGTATCTCGGAATGTGATTGTACTTGAAGATAGAGACTTTGCAAAGGTGACAAAGGTAAAAGGAGGCCGTTAGGTGGGCCCTAGTGGAATGTGACTGGTGTCCTTAGAAGAACGAGAAATTTGGCCACACAAGAGAGCCACCAGCAAGGCACACGCACAGAAGGACGACCATGTGAGGACACGTGGCAAAACAGCTGTCAACAAGCCAAGGAGAGAGGCTCAGGAGAAACCAACTCTGCTGACACCTGGATCTTGGACTTCCAGACTCCAGAATTATGAGAAGATACATTTCTGGTGTTTAAGGCCTGCAGTCTGTGGCATTTTGCATCGGCAGCCCCAGCTGAGTAATACAAATGGAAACCCAGGAGTGAGTAGGAGCTGCTAAGACTAAGGGGCATTGTAAGCCAAGGAAAGAACATCTGGTGTGATCCTCAAAGCCACGAATAAGGCTCAGAGAAGGGTAGTTAGAATTGTGGGCCCTGGAGGCCAATGGGCTGGACTCAAATCAACTAAACCTACGGAAAGTCACATCACTCTCGGTACCTCTATGTTTTTCAACTGTAAAATGCAGTGGATTCTAGATTCTATTGTGGCATTGTCTGAGGGGGATTAACGAGCTGAGCTGTAAAGTGTTTAGTGCAGTGCCTGCCTGGCACGTAGTGCTGGAAATGCTCAAAATATCGTTTATTGTCTGAGGATAGCTCGTCATCCTCAGAGTTTAGCTGGAATGTTACCTACCGTGGCGCGTCTTGACTGGTACTCTGCCAATCCAAGTAAAATTGTTCTCTTTCCCTTGTTGGGAAGGAAGACCATCTGTCTTTAAAATCTGGATTCTCCATTTTGTATTACTGAAGTCTTGGATTTTGTCCTAATGTCTTTTGCTGTAGGCCTTGGAAACCTACCGTTTGAAAAAAGAAGTAAAATTAGGCCTCTGGGGAGGGAGGATTGACGATGCTATGGGAGGACTCATGGGGGTTTACGGGAATGGGAGCAGGGGAAGGGACACTGGCTCTGACAGGGATCTGGTCTCCGTTCCTGAGTACTCGTGGCCTAGGAAGTGCTGGAGATGGGGCGGGGGGA
>NW_012119598.1:843098-850935 GCF_000951035.1 Colobus angolensis palliatus
CCCAGCGCTCTGGGAGGCCGAGGCAGGTGGATCCCTTGAGGCTAGGAGTTTGAGGCCAGCCTGGTCAACATAGTGAAACCCTGTCTCTACAAAAAGTACAAAAATTAGCCAGGTGTGGTGGTGGGTGCCTGTAATCCCAGCTACTTGGGAGGCTGAGGCATGAGAATTGCTTGAACCTGGGAGGCGGAGGTTGCAATGAGCCGCGACTGCACCACTGCACTCCAGCCTGGGCGACAGAATGAGATTCTGTCTCAAAAAAAAAAAAAAAAGCAGGGGGCTGGAGGACTGGAAATCCAGCAGACAGGGGTGCAGGTAGGATGGAGAGAAGCTCCTGCACCTCTTCCTCTGAGCCATGTTGGAGTACTTTTTATGAATCCCAAATTAGGGATTTCAGAGGCAGAACAGCATGTTACCAGATAACCACACCATTATATCTTGTTCATCTATAGATTACCTCATTGGACTCAGATCCTTAAGGACAAGTATTATGCCTTTTCTCTCTGCATCCTCCATGGTTAGCATAATCCGTAGTCCCTATTTATTTATTTATTCTTATTTATTGTTATTTTTAAGAGACAAGGTTGCACTCTGTTGCAGAGGCTGGAGTGCAGCAGCACAATCGTAGCTCACTGCGGCCTCAAGCTCTTGGACTCAAGCAATCCGTCTGCCTTGGCCTCCTGTATAACTGGGGCTATGGGCACATGCCACTGTGCTGGCTTCTATTTGTTGCATAAGACCCTAACTTAAAGCATTTGAGGCTGAGTGATTGAGTGACTTACTTAAGGTCACATGCCTGGTAGCAGAGTCATATCTAAAACCCAGAGTATCCACAGCAGAGCCTCTGTTCTTGCCGGCAAACCCTTGAAAGCAGAAGTGTATCTTATTCTTTCTCTCTGGTACCATGGCGAGGCTGCAGTTCATGGATCACAGGAAGAACCTGAGCAATGTGGTATAATCTAAAAGACTGGTTAGTGGGTTGATTGATAAAGCTGTTTGCGTGAAGTCCAGAGCAGATAAACCATCCTCATCCTTCCAGGGCAACAACACCTACAGCCATTCTCATTCATTCATTCCAAAGATATTTGGGAAGAGGAATGTTCCATGTGTCAGCTTATTTTTTTATTTTTTTTAAACATATGTTTTAGTCTTTTACATTTATGCTCGGCAAGGCAGTGGAAACACCATGGTTTTTTATTCATTTATTCAACATATATTTAGCAAACATCTACTGTATCCTAGAGATTCACTGGCTGGCTGTCTAAATGCAAGCAGGTCTATCTCTCTGTGTTCCAGTTCATACATGCATAAATTGAGGACAATAACATCGATTGCCAGGTTAGCATTAAGTTTAAAAGAGGAAAGTACATGACATCTTGGGGTATAGTAATATCACTTAACCCTCCCACCAGGGTCAGAGACAACTATAATCAGTTGTCTCTTGAACCAATAATCAGTTGTCTCTAGAATTCAGTTCTCTTTTGCAGTGCTGGGGAGGCACTGGGTGCCTTCTGAAAAGCTGTTGATGCCTTGACTTAGTTTATTAAGTTATTGTGAAACAAGCAGGGAGGGACTTCTGGGCAGAGTCCTTCCTGTACCTGGCACATGAATAATGAATAGGAAATATATAGCCAGTCAATACAGTTACTCTGGCCTCTGAAATGGAAGGGGCATTTTAATAATGCAAGAAAGGTGAAACTCAACCTTTTCTTCTTCCAGCCATGGTATCTTTCTATGCATTGGGAAAAGAAAGTTTCCTAGCCAAATGGGATTATGTTGTTTCAGCATAAATTCTCTATCAGTTAGCTGCCGGGCGTGGTGGTTCACACCTATAATCCCAGCACTTTGGGAGGCCAAGGCGGGTGGATCGCTTGAGGCTAGGAGTTTGAGACCAGCCTGGCCAACATGGTGAAACCCCGTCTCTACTAAAAACACAATAATTAGCTGGGCATGGTGGTGTACACCTGTAGTCCCAGCTACTTGGAAGGTTGAGGCAGGAGAATTGCTTAAACCTGGGAGGCAGAGGTTGCAGTGAGCCAAGACTGCACCACTGCATTCCAGCCTGGGCAACAGAGAGAGACTCTGTCTCTAAATAAGTAAATAAATTCTCTATCATTTAGGATTACATTCATTTGCATATAGTGGAAACATTTCTCCCCTCAGCCTCCTATATTTCTTAGATAAGAGAAAATTCTATTTGTCACGTAAAAGATTAAAGTTAGGCATTCTAGGGCTCGTGTGACAGTTTCACAAAGACATTAGAGGGTCCTCCCAACTCTACCTCTGGGATGGCCTCATGGCCCGTGGTGACAGCTAGTGCTCCAGCCATCACATCTGTATTCAAGACAGCAAATAGAGGAATGGGGAGATGAGATGAGCTTCCCTTCCCTTTTAAATAGACTTTCCTAAGTCCCAGATCTTCCTGCTGACATCTCTTTGGTGAGAAATTGAACATATGTCCACACCTTATACAAGGAAGTCTGTGGAAGGAAGTGTTTCAGCTAGGCAGGAACTTACTCAGCTAAAAATTGGGGTTCTGATACAAAGAAGGAAGGGGCAGATGGATGTTTAAGGCAGGCAAATTGCAGGGTCTCTCACACCTTCCATTCTGGAGAAGGCACATAGCTGTTTTTCCCTTCTGTGTTTCTCCTACCCTATGCAGGAACTGTCATTAGTGTCTTCACATCTTACTTTGAGAGAAACAGAAGTGATGACGCCGTGTTTTTCATCTGAGGCCAAAACGAAAGAAGAAATGGTGTCATTCTTCCACCTACACACTCATGCTCTTTTTCTCAAATGTTCTGTTCCCCTCTCACACCTCTCCCTCCCTCTCTCTGTGCCTTTCCCAACACGTGCACAGAGCTTCTGTTAAATCTGCCCTCTGAACTGCAAAACAGATGCTTGCTATCCCTGAAATTGATCACCGAACATCGTGTACGTGGTCCTTTGATATTCTCTGCATCCTTTGATATTCTCTGCTTGCCATGGATGCAGAGCATTTCACCTTGTTCAGGGGAAGCAGCCCCAAAGAAAGGGGGAGCCCTTTGTGCAGCAGGGTCTGCTGGATGAGGAACAGGGTTCTTGTCAGGATTGGGACCTGTATTCATCCAGTTAATGATTACAGACAGTGCTCATCTCAAGTCCTCACTTCTGTTCTCTCGTTTGGAGCACAGGGAATTAATGTTACCTTTCATACAAAATATGAAACCTCTTACCTTTCAAACAAAATAGATGGAGATTAATAACATAAGAAGCATTTGGGTGTCATAACATTTTGTAGGATGCCTATCATCTACTAACCTAATTATTTACCATGGCAGAATTGAAACCAGCATTTGAAATGGTGGTTGGGGTGAGGGACTGGGCTGGGGAAAGACCAGAAGGCCTGGCTAAGCCCTGGTGCAGCCATTAGATTCCGGGTGAAGTGGGCTGTGCCTTCATCCTTCAAATGACGACGAGATTGTCTACTTCACAGCATCCTTTGAGCATAGAATTAGGTAACACATGGGAAACCCTAACAGAGGACTTGGCACATAGCAAGGACTCAGTGATTGATTTGTTCCTTTTTCCTAGAGGGGAAGTGTAGAGAATAAAGGGACAAGAATAGAAGGAAGAGATGACTTGAGGAGTTGAAGTGGGAGCTGTTTTAAGCAGGTCCTTACCAACCCAGTAGTCGAATTCAATTAAACTCTCAGAAATAAGCAAACGCGCCATCCATTCTACTTTATGTCGTCGTACTCTAAGACCAATTCTGTTCAACAGACAGCTCATTTATAAAACGTTACATATCAAGGAGTTATTTTTTAAAACTGCTAAGCTCTAAATACTTTTTCTAGGTTAAACATAAGATTGGAGTCATTTTTTTTAAAAAAATGAAATCTTCCGAACAGCATTTCATTTTCCAAAAAGGAAACCGACATGTAAAGAATTTCACTGTCTATTTTATACTGCTAATCAGTTTCCTTTCCTCTGTCATTCCACTTTCTCTCCCTACCCTGAAAGATACTGACCAAGCTTCAAAAGTATCTAAATCACAGGGCTGGGCGTGGTGGCTCATGCCTGTAATCTCAGCAATTTGAGAGGCCGAGATGGGCAGATCATTTGAGGTCAGGAGTTCGAGACCAGCCTGGCCAATGTGGAGAAACCCCCGTCTCTACAAAAAATACAAAAAAATTAGCTGGGCATGGTGGCACGTGCCTGGAGTCCCAGCTACTCAGGAATCTGAGGCAGGAGAATCACTTGAACTTGGGAGGCAGAGGTTGCAGTGAGCTGAGATTGCACTACTGCACTCCAGCCTGGGCAACAGACTGAGACCTCGTCTTAATAATAATAATAATAATAATAACAACAACCACAACAATAATAATATCTGGATTACTAAGGTGCCAGCTTAGGTCTGCCATGAGCTTCTGTGAACCCCTCCAACCTTGGTCCCCTGAGGCCAGGACACTCAGGGATTCCCCAGCTGCCCCATGTTTTACCCAGGAAAACATGCTGTGCCACTCTGCCTACAGCTGTTGCACCAAGTCTGCCTGCTGCCCCACATGCAGGTGTGTGGGAAAGGGGCAGCAGGAGAAAGAATTCAAATGACTCAGAGCAGAAGCATCCTTGCTACTGTGCCGGCAAACTGCAGCCTGCGGAGAACCAGGGAACATCATTTTTCTACATTTCATTATGTAGCCTTGGAAAAAGATGGAGAAATGAACACTTAAAGGCGTCAGGGGTATGAAACGAGCTTGTGTCAAAGGGTCAAATACACGAACAACCTAGAGAGTGTGTTCATGTGGCCCCCAGTCCCCAACTTCAGCCCCCAGTTCTCTATGCATTCCTTTGGCAAATATTGTGGAAAGTCTATAGCGTTCCCGGCATCTTTGCATACATTGCTTTATCTTATCCTCGGGCCCTGGATTATGGTGAGATGGATGGAGGCACTTGCCTCTTGTGCAAAATTTAAGGGGGTGCCTCCTCCAAAACACCCTTATTCAGTAATCAAGATGAATAATATTCAATCCAATATTTAAGATAATAAAAAATGCAAAAAGTTAATGATTAGAAAATTACCAACATCTTATTTCATTTTTATTTGTATAAAGTTATGGAGTAGAAGTGCAATTTTGTTACATGAATAGATTGTGTAGTGGTCAAGTCGGGGCTTTTAGGGTATGCGTCACCCAAACAACGTACATTGTACCTATTAAGTAATTTATCATCATCCAGCCCCCTCAAAACTTTAAATAAAGACGAGGTATCAGTATTGATGATTTTTTTGTTTCTTTTGCCTCAGCTCCTCAATGGCTGGTCATTTTTTTAAATTACACTCTTGGGGTAGGATGTGGAATGGCATTTTGCAGACAAAACGATGGCACGTCCAGTGAGCTGGGGAAGTTACTCTAGCCTAAGTGGAGGCCCAGGATTTGAACCTGGGACTTTAGACTCCATTGTGCCCTTATAAAACTGTAGCCACAGGCCTGGTTTTGTGGCACCGACATCTTTAGCACTCTGCCTTCCTCAAACGATTTGTTAATATGTGTTCCAGGCAGCCCACACTTTTGCCTCTGAAGATAACTGCTTTTCGGAGGTGCCAGAGGAGAGAATCGGTGGAGTGCCCTCCTCGAGTGGGAACACAGAACCACGGAAGCCTAGAATCATCGTCTTCTGGGTAAGCAAAACACGTACCTCTCTGTGAATAACAAAGTCAGCCTGCGAGTCCCTGAAGCCATTTGACCCTTCCTTTAAGCGCCTCACTGGTGGAATGGGAGGCTGACCATGGAATCAGTTACAGTAATAGCAAATTCTAGAATCCATTCTGAGCGAGGTTACCATTCAGGTCACAAGGTCGTTGGACTCAGCGGAGGCTTTTCACGCAGCCCTTTCACGGGAAAGGAGCCTGCAGAAATCCGTGCTTTGCTTCCTGCATGGCCGGTAGAGCGGCGGAAGGAGGGGAGGCTTCCTGGTTGGCCGCGGGACCCGCTTCCCAAGTGCCCGGAGCCTTTGGCGTGGAACTGCTCCAGGGTCTGGTCTGGACGTGGGGGCGCCACGCCCGGCTCCCGCTGTCGCCGCTGTTCACACATTGCTACCTACGGTGCTCCAGGGGCCCGGCCCTGGCCTGCCCTGGCCTGCCCTGCTGCCGGCGCCTTGCCTTGGAGCAAAGGCAGCTGTAGCGCCCTGACAAGATTTCAGCAGAGGCCTCCCGGATGCATTACCGCAACTCAGGCTTCATCTTCCCCTGGGTAACTGAAGGCTTTACTAAAGCCCTGGTCTCACTTTACCTGCCTTATCCCACCAGCAGAGTTGTTGTTGTTGTTGTTGTCTTGCTATGTTGCTTAGGTCTGGCCTTGAGCTCTTGGGCTCAAACCATCCTCCCATCTCAGCCTCCCGAGTTGCTGGGTAAGCCAGACTATTGGTGAGCCAGGTGCATGAACCCGGGTGCCTGGTTTAGAGACCTTCACTTTGGTAGGCGAGTGAGACTCCCTCTCCAAGTGCATCTTTAGGACCCAGTAAATTCAACTTATATCACCAAGCTATGGCCCCCATTTGCTCTGCTGCTTATCGTCATAATCAAAATAATTGCTCCTCTTTACTGAGCAGTCCCCCAGGTAGCAGGCTCAGTGTCACGGATCATTTTGCAGATATCATTGTGTTTAACTTCCTCCAAACCCTTTAAGTTAGGTGCTGTTATTATCTTCATGCTACAGATGAAGAAACAGGCCTAGAAATATATGTAAATGTATCTATCCAACTCACTCAGCTGGTAAGTGGCCATATCAGATTTTTATTTTTTATGTTTTTGGCTGGAGTTTCGCTCTGTCACCCAGGACAAAGTGCAGTGGTGCCATCTCGGCTCACTGCAACCTTCGCCTCCTGGATTCAAGCGATTCTCCTTCCTCAGCCTCCCGAGTGGCTGGAATTACAGGTGCCTGCCACCATGCCCGGCTAATTTTTGTATTTGTAGTAGAGACGGGGTTTCATCATGTTGGCCAGGCTGGTCTCGAACTCCTGACCTGAAGGGATCCACCTGCCTCGGCCTCTCAAAGTGCTGGGATTACTGGCTTGAGCCACCGCTGGCCTGATGTCAGGTTTCAGATCCAAGTGGGAGAATTCCAGGGCCCAGACACTTACTCAGATAACATCTCTTGCAAGGCTCTGTCGGATCTCATTCAATCCTCACATACTGAGCATCTGCTCCAGGCCATGTGCTCTGCTTAGGGCTTGCTGAATTCTTACAACAGCTGCGTCAAGTACACACACATGTTAAAACGATTTTGCAGATAAAGACAACTAGGCTCAAGATGTTACTAGTCTTTTCTTCTGTTGGATGTTGAGTCTGGATGTGTGCCTGGGGTTGGATAGAAAGATGGAAAGAACTTGAACTATTGATGATATCATTGAGGCGCTGCACTAATGAGCTACCTGGAGCCAGCCTACCTCTGGATTTCTTGTCCTGAGAACAGACAAACATACTTGTTATTTTTAAGGATTTGATTTACTGTTTCTGTTATTTGTGGATGGAAGCAGCCCAGCTGACAGAACTGGGATTCCAACACAAGTTAATCAGACTTCAAGAGCGATTAGACATGTTTTCCAGACCATCATCCTATCTTGTATCATAAAATTATTAAAAAGTCGCAAGTTCCTCAGGCGTGGGGTGATTTTTACATGTGGGAGAGATAAGACACCAATGAATGAAACAGTAAGGATTGAGCGGTCAAGCCAGTGAATGTTTTAGAAAGTGTTAGAAATCGGGCTGGGCACGGTGGCTCATGCCTGTAATCCTAGCACTTTGGGAGGCCGAGGCGGGCGGATCATGAGGTCGGGAGATCGAGACCATCCTGGCTAACAC